>NC_084753.1:42584194-42594194 GCF_033978785.1 Entelurus aequoreus
GGCAAGTACCAAAATGCACCATTTTTAGGTGTAAACATACACATTTTGCTAAAAGGCTAGCATAACACATTAGCATGCTAACATTAGTACGATGGCATAGGACAAGTTGGCATATTTCTAAGATGGCGGCAAGTACCAAAATGCACAATTGTAGGTGTAAACATGCAAATGTGGCTAAAAAGTGTCAGCATGCTAATGTTAGCATTCTAAAACAACAGACGTTAGCATATTTTCAAGATAGCACCGAGCATCAACATCCATGATTTTTAGGTGTAACCATACAAATTGAGCTAAAAAGCTAACATAACACATTAGCACGCTAATGTTAGAATTCTAACAAAACAGGCGTTTAGCATATTTTCAAAATCCATGATTTTTAGGTGTAAACATACACATTTAGCTTATGAGATAGCATCAAACGTTAGCATGCTAACATTAGCATAATGGCATGGGACAATTAAGTTAGCATATTCCTAGGATGGCGGCAGGTACCAAAATGCACTATTGTAGGTGTAAACATGCAAATGTAGCTAAAAAGCGTCAGCGTGCTAATGTTGGCATTCTAACTTAACATACGTTAGCATATTTTCACGATAGCACCGAGCATCAACATCCATGATTTGTAGGTGTAAACATACAAATTTAGCTAAAAAGCTAACATAACACGTTAGCACGCTAATGTTAGCATTCTAACATAACAGGCGTTTAGCATATTTTCAAAATCCATGATTTGTAGGTGTAAACATACACATTTAGCTTATTAAATAGCATAAAACGTTGGCATGCTAACATTAGCATAATGGCATAGGACAAGCTAGCATATTTCTAGGATGGCGGCAAGTACCAAAATGCACAATTTTTAGGTGTAAACATGCAAATTCAGCTAAAAAAACTTGCATAACCCGTTAGCATGCTAATGTTGGCATTCTAACTTAACATACATTAGCATATTTTCAAGATAGCACCGAGCATCAACATCCATGATTTTTAGGTGAAACCATACACATTTAGCTAGAAAGCTAACATAACACATTAGCACGCTAATGTTAGCATTCTAACATAACAGGCGTTTAGCATATTTTCAAAAACCATGATTTTTAGGTGTAAACATACACATTTAGCTTATAAGATAGCATCAAACGTTAGCATGCTAACATTAGCATAATGGCATAGAACAAGTTAGCATATTTCTAAGGTGTACCAAAAGTACCAAAATGCACTATTGTAGGTGTAAACATGCGAATGCTAACACATTAGCATGCTAATGTTGGCATTCTAACTTAACATACGTTAGCATATTTTCACGATAGCACCGAGCATCAACATCCGTGATTTTTTAGATGTAAACATACACATTTAGCTAAAAAGCTAGCATAACACATTAGCATGCTAACATTAGCATGGTGGCATATAGGACAAGTTAGCGTACTTCTAAGATGGCACAAGTTTTAAAATGCATTCTTTTTTTTTTAGCAGTATACATACAAATTTAGCTCAGGAGCTAGCATGAAACGTTAGCATGTAAATAAGGTGTGAGGAGACAAGGAAACATTCCATCAATTTGTCAGAATGAAGCATGAAGGAGTTAACTAGAAGGGGGGGAGGGCAGGGGGGGAGGGGGGGTCCCCTGCTGGGGGCAGATTAGCCTCCTTCATGACCCCCAGGGAGGAAGCTTGAGAGGGGACAAACCACGAGGTCATCATTTCATATTCATCACAGACGTGATGACAGCAGGTGGAGGGGGTGGTGGTGGAGGGGGTGGTGGAGGTGGTACTGTCATGTCTCAATCTTAATATAGATGTTAATGTCCAACCTGTTTGTTGGAGAAAATGTCCCACTTTCACTTCCATGTCTTGGCCACTAATACACCCCCATACCACCACACTAATACACCCGCATACCACCACACTAATACACCCGCATACCACCACACTAATACACCCCCATACCATCACACACTAATACACCCCCATACCATCACACACTAATACACCCCCATACCATCACACACTAATACACCCCCATACCATCACACACTAATACACCCCCATACCATCACACACTAATACACCCCCATACCACCACACTAATACACCCCCATACCATCACACACTAATACACCCCCATACCATCACACACTAATACACCCCCATACCATCACACACTAATACACCCCCATACCATCACACACTAATACACCCCCATACCACCACACTAATACACCCCCATACCATCACACACTAATACACCCCCATACCATCACACTAATACACCCCCATACCATCACACACTAATACACCCCCATACCATCACACACTAATACACCCCCATACCATCACACACTAATACACCCCCATACCATCACACACTAATACACCCCCATACCATCACACTAATACACCCCCATACCACCACACTAATACACCCCCATACCATCACACTAATACACCCCCATACCACCACACTAATACACCCCCATACCACCACACTAATACACCCCCATACCCTCACACTAATACACCCCCATACCCTCACACTAATACACCCCCATACCACCACACTAATACACCCCCATACCATCACACTAATACACCCCCATACCCTCACACTAATACACCCCCATACCACCACACTAATACACCCCCATACCCTCACACTAATACACCCCCATACCATCACACACTAATACACCCCCATACCATCACACACTAATACACCCCCATACCATCACACACTAATACACCCCCATACCATCACACACTAATACACCCCCATACCATCACACACTAATACACCCCCATACCATCACACACTAATACACCCCCATACCACCACACTAATACACCCCCATACCACCACACTAATACACCCCCATACCACCACACTAATACACCCCCATACCATCACACTAATACACCCCCATACCACCACACTAATACACCCCCATACCACCACACTAATACACCCCCATACCCTCACACTAATACACCCCCATACCCTCACACTAATACACCCCCATACCACCACACTAATACACCCCCATACCATCACACTAATACACCCCCATACCCTCACACTAATACACCCCCATACCACCACACTAATACACCCCCATACCCTCACACTAATACACCCCCATACCATCACACACTAATACACCCCCATACCCTCACACTAATACACCCCCATACCACCACACTAATACACCCCCATACCCTCACACTAATACACCCCCATACCCTCACACTAATACACCCCCATACCATCACACACTAATACACCCCCATACCATCACACACTAATACACCCCCATACCATCACACACTAATACACCCCCATACCACCACACTAATACACCCCCATACCATCACACACTAATACACCCCCATACCATCACACACTAATACACCCCCATACCATCACACACTAATACACCCCCATACCATCACACACTAATACACCCCCATACCATCACACACTAATACACCCCCATACCATCACACACTAATACACCCCCATACCATCACACACTAATACACCCCCATACCATCACACACTAATACACCCCCATACCACCACACTAATACACCCCCATACCATCACACACTAATACACCCCCATACCATCACACACTAATACACCCCCATACCATCACACACTAATACACCCCCATACCATCACACACTAATACACCCCCATACCATCACACACTAATACACCCCCATACCATCACACACTAATACACCCCCATACCATCACACACTAATACACCCCCATACCATCACACACTAATACACCCCCATACCATCACACACTAATACACCCCCATACCATCACACACTAATACACCCCCATACCACCACACACTAATACACCCATGCTTCGGCAACGATCTTACCAGCTGATACATGTTGATACATGCTGACCAGCTGATATCTGTTGACCAGCTGATACATGTTGACCAGCTGATATCTGTTGATACATGTTGACCAGTTGATATCTGATGATACATGTTGACCAGCTGATATCTGATGATACATGTTGACCAGTTGATATCTGTTTATACATGCTGACCAGTTGATATCTGATGATACATGTTGACCAGCTGATACATGTTGATACATGCTGACCAGCTGATATCTGTTGACCAGCTGATACATGTTGACCAGCTGATATCTGTTGATACATGTTGACCAGTTGATATCTGATGATACATGTTGACCAGCTGATATCTGATGATACATGTTGACCCGCTGATACATGTTGACCAGCTGATATCTGATGATACATGTTGACCAGCTGATACATGTTGATACATGTTGACCAGCTGATATATGTTGATACATGTTGACCAGTTGATACATGTTGACCGGCTGATATCTGTTGATACATGTTGACCAGCTGATATCTGATGATACATGTTGACCAGCTGATATATGTTGATACATGTTGACCAGCTGATATCTGATGATACATGTTGACCAGCTGATATATGTTGATACATGTTGACCAGCTGATACATGTTGATACATGTTGACCAGCTGATACATGTTGATACATGTTGACCAGCTGATACATGTTGACCAGCTGATATCTGTTGATACATGTTGACCAGCTGATATATGTTGATACATGTTGACCAGCTGATATGTTGATACATGCTGACCAGCTGATACATGTTGACCGGCTGATATCTGTTGATACATGTTGACCAACTGATATCTGATGATACATGTTGACCAGCTGATATATGTTGATACATGTTGACCAGCTGATACATGTTGACCAGCTGATATCTGTTGATACATGTTGACCAGCTGATATCTGATGATACATGTTGACCAGCTGATACATGTTGATACATGTTGACCAGCTGATACATGTTGATACATGTTGACCAGCTGATACATGTTGACCAGCTGATATCTGTTGATACATGTTGACCAGCTGATATCTGATGATACATGTTGACCAGCTGATATCTGTTGATACATGTTGACCAGCTGATATCTGATGATACATGTTGACCAGCTGATATATGTTGATACATGTTGACCAGCTGATACATGTTGACCAGCTGATATATGTTGATACATGTTGACCAGCTGATATCTGATGATACACGTTGACCAGCTGATATATGTTGATACATGTTGAGCAGCTGATACATGTTGATACATGTTGACCAGCTGATACATGTTGATACATGTTGACCAGCTGATATATGTTGATACATGTTGACCAGCTGATACATGCTGATACTTGTTGACCAGCTGATATATGTTGATACATGTTGACCAGCTGATATCTGTTGATACATGTTGACCAGCTGATACATGTTGACCAGCTGATATCTGTTGAAACATGTTGACCAGCTGATATATGTTGATACATGCTGACCAGCTGATATATGTTGATACATGTTGACCAGCTGATACATGTTGATACATGTTGACCAGCTGATACATGTTGACCAGCTGATATATGTTGATACATGCTGACCAGCTGATATATGTTGATACATGCTGACCAGCTGATATATGTTGATACATGTTGACCAGCTGATATATGTTGATACATGTTGACCAGCTGATATATGTTGATACATGTTGACCAGCTGATACATGTTGATACATGTTGACCAGCTGATACATGTTGACCAGCTGATATATGTTGATACATGCTGACCAGCTGATATATGTTGATACATGTTGACCAGCTGATATATGTTGATACATGTTGACCAGCTGATATATGTTGATACATGTTGACCAGCTGATACATGTTGATACATGTTGACCAGCTGATACATGTTGACCAGCTGATATATGTTGATACATGCTGACCAGCTGATATATGTTGATACATGTTGACCAGCTGATACATGTTGATACATGTTGACCAGCTGATACATGCTGATACTTGCTGACCAGCTGATTTCTGCTACACGGCCAACAGGTGGCGTCACACACCAGGTTATTGAAGACCATCAAAAGATAATAAGATTATTTCTTCATCTGAATCACATTCCAAAGTCATAAATAAAAAGCTTATTGATTCTAAACTCTGCTAAATTGTTGCAAAGACTCAATTTATATCAATAATATCAATAATATCATTAATATAATTAATATAGTCCCCCCCCCAGCCCCCTCCTTGCAGAGTGATTGACAGCTGGAGGTCTTTCCCAGCGGGCCCCGGGCCGCAGTTTAGCAGCTAATTAAAAGGTGGAGCAGACAAAGCCGCCTAAAGTCTGTCACAAAGAGGCTGCTCCTTCTCTCACAGCTGCTGGAGCCGCCAAGCATTACCGAGGCCTGCTACACAAACACGCCGCTCGCCGACAGCTGTTGTCGGCAAGTGGTGGCGCCACCGGCCCGGCCCCTGAGCGGGAGGCACGGTGCGTTCAGGCACACCTCGGACATTTGCACCATGGACCTTTCAACTGGTGTACAGTCGCGCTAAAACCGACAACAATTTCAACAACGAGGCGACTGCAAAGTGACTCTAATTCGGGGATCGGCTTTTGAATTTTTTTGACGCATGTGCTGACTAATTAACTTACAAAATATGTGTTTGTACTGTACCTGAACTGCTCATTAAGCTTTTGTCCGAGGACAGACAAACTGCTGACAAAAACAAACAAAAATAGCAGCAATAAAAACAAACACCAATGTCCTCAAAAAGACAAAAATAGCAGCAATAAAAACAAACACCAATGTCCTCAAAAAGAGAAAAACAAACAAAAATAGCAGCAATAAAAACAAACACCAATGTCCTCAAAAAGACAAAAACAAACAAAAATAGCAGCAATAAAAACAAACACCAATGTTCTCAAAAAGACAAAAATAGCAGCAATAAAAACAAACACCAATGTCCTCAAAAAGACAAAAACAGCAGCAATAAAAACAAACACCAATGTCATCAAAAAGACAAAAATAGCAGCAATAAAAACAAACACCAATGTCCTCAAAAAGACACAAATAGCAGCAATAAAAACATACAGCAATGTCCTTAAAAAGACAAAAATAGCAGCAATAAAAACAAACACCAATGTCATCAAAAAGACAAAAATAGCAGCAATAAAAACAAACACCAATGTCCTCAAAAAGACAAAAATAGCAGCAACAAAAACAAACACCAATGTCCTCAAAAAGACACAAATAGCAGCAATAAAAACAAACAGTAATGTCCTCAAAAAGACAAAAATAGCAGCAATAAAAACAAACACCAATGTCCTCAAAAAGACAAAAATAGCAGCAATAAAAACAAACACCAATGTCCTCAAAAAGACAAAAATAGCAGCAATAAAAACAAACATCAATGTCCTCAAAAAGACAAAAATAGCAGCAATAAAAACAAACACCAATGTCATCAAAAAGAGAAAAACAAACAAAAATAGCAGCAATAAAAACAAACATCAATGTCCTCAAAAAGACAAAAATAGCAGCAATAAAAACAAACACCAATGTCCTCAAAAAGACAAAAACAAACAAAAATAGCAGCAATAAAAACAAACACCAATGTCCTCAAAAAGACACAAATAGCAGCAATAAAAACAAACACCAATGTCATCAAAAAGACAAAAATAGCAGCAATAAAAACAAACATCAATGTCCTCAAAAAGACAAAAATAGCAGCAATAAAAACAAACACCAATGTCCTCAAAAAGACAAAAATAGCAGCAATAAAAACAAACATCAATGTCCTCAAAAAGACAAAAATAGCAGCAATAAAAACAAACACCAATGTCATCAAAAAGACAAAAGTAGCAGCAATAAAAACAAACACCAATGTCCTCAAAAAGACAAAAATAGCAGCAATAAAAACAAACAGCAATGTCCTCAAAAAGACAAAAATAGCAGCAATAAAAACAAACACCAATGTCATCAAAAAGACAAAAATAGCAGCAATAAAAACAAACACCAATGTCCTCAAAAAGACAAAAATAGCAGCAATAAAAACAAACACCGATGTCATCAAAAAGACAAAAATAGCAGCAATAAAAACAAACACCAATGTTCTCAAAAAGACAAAAATAGCAGCAATAAAAACAAACACCAATGTCCTCAAAAAGACAAAAATAGCAGCAATAAAAACAAACACCAATGTCCTCAAAAAGACAAAAACAAACAAAAATAGCAGCAATAAAAACAAACACCAATGTCCTCAAAAAGACAAAAATAGCAGCAATACAAACAAACACCAATGTCCTCAAAAAGACAAAAATAGCAGCAATAAAAACAAACACCAATGTCCTCAAAAAGACAAAAACAAACAAAAATAGCAGCAATAAAAACAAACACCAATGTTCTCAAAAAGTCAAAAATAGCAGCAATAAAAACAAACATCAATGACCGATTGGTACCGGGCCGCACAAGGAATTAAAAAAAAAAATATATATATTTTTTAAAATTTATTTATTTTATTAAATCAACATAAAAACACAATACATACATGATATATAAATATATATCAATACAGTCTGCAGGGATACAGTCCGTAAGCACAAATGATTGTATTTCTTTATGAAACCCCCACCGGTCCATGGGACAAATTTTAAAGCGTTGACCAGTCCGCAGCTACAAAAAGGTTGGGGACCACTGGGTTATAGGGTTAGGGTTAGAGATGTCCAAACAACCTTCCCTAGTCATGGTGCAGGAAAAAAAAATCAACTTGCACAAAAATTCTACAAACATGGTCAAACATAACACAACCAACTCATTGAACTTCATGGATATTATAAAAAGTGTCCAATCAACATTAAAAAACGAATAAAAATAAAAATTAGACCGATTCTTATCCATTACAAGGGATGATGGGAAAAATACAAACACTCTACAAATGTAACCATGATTGGCACAAGTTTGTCGTCGAGTGGCCAGCAAGAGTAACTCAACCAATAATCGTATCTAATATATAACCCATCATTTATTTATATGATCCAATCTAAACAACCTTCCCTAGTCATGGTGCAGGAAAAAAAAAAATCAACCGGCCCAAAAATTCTACAAAAATGGTCACACATAACACAACCTGCTCTTTGAACTTTGTGGATGTTATAAAAAATATCCAATCAACATAAAAAAACCCAAATCAAAATAAAAATTAGACCGATTTAAATCCATTACAAGGGATGATGGGAAAAATTTAAAATACTCTCCACGCGTATCCATGTTTAGCTGCTTAATACAAATACACCAGCATTTTTCTCTTCTATTCTGTCAAGATCTGATGTCCATCTATGGTCACATCATTTATTTATATGACCCAATCTAAACAACCTTACCTAGTCATGGTGCAGAAAAAAATCAATCGGCACAAAAATTCTACAAACATGGTCACACATAACACATCCTGATCATTGAACTTTGTGGATATTATAAAAAAATATCCTATCAACATAAAAAAAACTAATACAAATAAAAAATAGACCGATTTAAATCCATTACAAGGGATGATGGGAAAAATGCAAAAGACCCTCCACTCTTCTCCATGTTTAGCAAACTTTAGCTGCTTCATACAAATACACCAGCAGTCTTTACGCTTCTATTCTGTCACTATCTGGTTGGCATCTATGGTCACATCATTTATTTATATGATCCAATCCAAACAACCTTCCCTAGTCATGGTGCAGAAAGAAAAAAATCAACCGGCCCAAAAATTCTACGAACATGGTCACACATAACACAACCTGCTCAATGAACTTTGTGGATATTATCAAAAATATCCAATCAACAAAAAAAACAACAAATAAAAATAAAAATTTGACCGATTTAAATCCATTACAAGGGATGATGGGGAAAATGCAAAACACTATCCACATCTCCCACAATTTAGCAATTTAGAGGCCAGCAAGAACAACTTAACCAATAACTGTTCTTAGAGGGAAATTAGCAGATCATTTATTTATATGATCCAATCCAAACAACCTTCCCTAGTCATGGTGCAGAAAAAAAAACCAACCGGCACAAAAATTCTACAAACATGGTCACACATAACA
>NC_084753.1:42601694-42651694 GCF_033978785.1 Entelurus aequoreus
TAAGGAGGGATTTTTCAAATTGACTGTGTGTTGCTTTTAAAAGTGCTCCCCCTCTGGCCAACATATGAAATAACAAGTGTGTGTAAAAAAATTTAAGTGCTCCCCCTCTGGTCAACATATGAAATAACAAGTGTGTGAAAAAAATTGAAGTGCTCCCCCTCTGGTCAACATATGAAATAACAAGTGTGTGTAAAAAAATTGAAGTGCTCCCCCTCTGGTCAACATATGAAATAACAAGTGTGTGTAAAAAAATTGAAGTGCTCCCCCTCTGGTCTACATATGAAATAACAAGTGTGTGTAAAACATTTGAAGTGCTCCCCCTCTGGTCAACATATGAAATAACAAGTGTGTGTAAAACATTTGAAGTGCTCCCCCTCTGGTCAACATATGAAATAACAAGTGTGGGTTAAACATTTGAAGTGCTCCCCCTCTGGTCAACATATGAAATAACAAGTGTGTGTAAAAAATTTGAAGTGCTCCCCCTCCGGTCAACATATGAAATAACAAGTGTGTGTAAAACATTTGAAGTGGTCCCCCTCTGGTCTACATATGAAATAACAAGTGTGGGTTAAACATTTGAAGTGCTCCCCCTCTGGTCAACATATGAAATAACAAGTGTGTGTAAAAAATTTGAAGTGCTCCCCCTCTGGTCAACATATGAAATAACAAGTGTGTGTAAAAAAATTGAAGTGCTCCCCCTCTGGTCAACATATGAAATAACAAGTGTGTGTAAAAAAATTGAAGTGCTCCCCCTCTGGTCAACATATGAAATAACAAGTGTGTGTAAAAAATTTGAAGTGCTCCCCCTCTGGTCAACATATGAAATAACAAGTGTGTGTAAAAAAAATTGAAGTGCTCCCCCTCTGGTCAACATATGAAATAACAAGTGTGTGTAAAAAATGTGAAGTGCTCCCCCTTTTGGTCAACATATGAAATAACAAGTTTGTATAAAAAATTTGAAGTGCTCCCCCTCTGGTCAACATATGAAATAACAAGTGTGTGTAAAAAATTTGAAGTGCTCCCCCTCTGGTCAACATATGAAATAACAAGTGTGGGTTAAACATTTGAAGTGCTCCCCCTCTGGTCAACATATGAAATAACAAGTGTGTGTAAAACATTTGAAGTGGTCCCCCTCTGGTCAACATATGAAATAACAAGTGTGTGTAAAAAATTTGAAGTGCTCCCCCTCTGGTCAACATATGAACTAACAAGTGTGTGTAAAAAAATTGAAGTGCTCCCCCTCTGGTCAACATATGAAATAACAAGTGTGTGTAAAAAATTTGAAGTGCTCCCCCTCTGGTCAACATATGAAATAACAAGTGTGTGTAAAAAATTTGAAGTGCTCCCCCTCTGGTCAACATACGAAATAACAAGTGTGTGTGAAATATTTGAAGTGCTCCTCCTCTGGTCAACATACGAAATAACAAGTGTGTGTAAAAAATTTGAAGTGCTCCCCCTCTGGTCAACATACGAAATAACAAGTGTGTGTAAAACATTTGAAGTGCTCCCCCTCTGGTCAACATATGAAATAACAAGTGTGTGTAAAACATTTGAAGTGCTCCCCGTCTGGTCAACATATGAAATAACAAGTGTGTGTGAAAAAAATTGAAGTGCTCCCCCTCTGGTCAACATATGAAATAACAAGTGTGTGTAAAAAATGTGAAGTGCTCCCCCGTTTGGTCAACATAAGAAATAACAAGTTTGTGTAAAAAATTTGAAGTGCTCCCCCTTTTGGTCAACATATGAAATAACAAGTGTGTGTAAGAAATTGAAATAAAATTAATAAATTAATAATAAATAAATAAATTAGTATATCGAGACATACTGTAATAACTTGAAGTAAATAATGAAGATTAAAAAAACAATTACAAAAATATATGTATATTTTTAAACTAAAAGCAGTCTTTTTCTCACAATGTGTTGACTTTTTTCTTATACAATTGAGAACAATTTGCAATATTCTTTCTGTTTCCGTAATAATTGCAATATTTTCTCGTAAAATGATTACTTTTTTAATGTAAACGTGTTACTTTTTAATGCAAAATGGTAAAATTCAGACTTTGATCACAATATTGCAGATGTTTTTGTGCTTGTAAAACAGTGACATTTTTTTGAGTAAAATTGTGACTTTTGTCATAATTGTGCCAAGTAAAATTCCGATTATTATTATTATTATAATATTGCCAACATTTTTTACTTTTCTTATAAAATTGTGACTTTTGTTGAGTAAAACGACGACTCTTTTCATAAAATTGCCAACATTTCAAGCTTTTCTTGTAAAATTGCGACTGTTATTGAGTAAAATTGCAACTTTTATCATAACATTGCACAAATGTTCCGTTTTTCTTGCATGATTTGGACTTGCGTTGAGTAAAATGACGACTTTTATTATAACACTGCCGAAATTCAGTTTTTCTCGTGAAATTCCAACTCATTTTTCACAACAAGCTTATTTTATATTAGCATAGTATGTATATATTATTAATGTTGTAAATACACTTCTTTATATATCTAGAAAGGGTGGTCCTAAAGAGGTAGGCATTTTCCGGAAGGTCCCAGGAAGGTAGAAAGTACAAGACCGTGTGTGTGTGTGTGTGTGTGTGTGTGTGTGTGTGTGTGTGTGGCAGCTGCTGTCTCTCATTGTCTTCCACAGTGTGTGTGGATTAGCAGTGGTTACGTAACAGCTGTGCGATACGGATCTGCGGCCTGATGAGACGGATGATTGACAGCTCGCTTCCCAGAATAGACGACCAGCGAGGACCGGCCGAGGTCGCGCGGCTCGCCGAGCGCCGTTCCTCGCGCTCGGCGGGCTGACGTCCTAACGAGGCGGATTAGCTGGTGAGAACCAGACAAGTGGGCCACAACTGGGAGCCTCTTCAGGTCTCTCCCTTCAGAGCCGTAAGACCGAGGGCGGAACATTCCTAAACATGCATGATTGTGTTTAAATCGATCCAATTCAGCATCAAATCAGCATATTTTATACGTTTAATGCACACACCAATATATAGTGATGACTTCTTAGGGCCTCCATGGCCAGCTAGCGGTCGATGGTGGAGGGTGTGTCAGTGGATGGTGGAGGGTGTGTTAGTCGATGGTGGAGGGTATGTCAGTGGATGGTGGAGGGTGTGTCAGTGGATGGTGTAGGGTGTGTCAGTGGATGGTGGAGGGTATGTCAGTGGATGGTGGAGGGTGTGTCAGTGGATGGTGGAGGGTGTGTCAGTTTATGGTGGAGGGTATGTTAGTCGATGGTGGAGGGTGTGTCAGTTTATGGTGGAGGGTGTGTCAGTTTATGGTGGAGGGTCTGTTAGTCGATGGTGGAGGGTGTGTCAGTCGACAGTGGAGGGTGTGTCAGTTTATGGTAGAGGGTGTGTCAGTTTATGGTGGAGGGTGTGTTAGTTTATAGTGGAGGGTGTGTTAGTCGATGGTGGAGGGTGTCAGTCGATGGTGGAGGGTGTGTCAGTTTATGGTGGAGGGTGTGTTAGTCGATGGTGGAGGGTGTCAGTCGATGGTGGAGGGTGTGTCAGTTTATGGTGGAGGGTGTGTTAGTCGATGGTGGAGGGTGTGTCAGTTTATGGTGGAGGGTGTGTTAGTCGATGGTGGAGGGTGTGTCAGTTTATGGTGGAGGGTATGTCACTTTATGGTGGAGGGTCTGTTAGTCGATGGTGGAGGGTGTCAGTCGATGGTGGAGGGTGTGTCAGTGGATGGTGGAGGTGTGTCAGTCGATGATGGAGGTGTCAGTCGATGGTGGAGGGTGTGTTAGTCGATGGTGGAGGATGTGTCAGTCAATGGTGGAGGATGTGTCAGTCGATGGTGGAGGGTGTGTCAGTTCATGGTGGAGGGTGTGTCAGTTTATGGTGGAGGGTATGTCAGATTTATGGTGGAGGGTGTGTTAGTCGATGGTGGAGGGTGTCAGTCGATGGTGGAGGGTGTGTCAGTTTATGGTGGAGGGTGTGTTAGTCGATGGTGGAGGGTGTGTCAGTTTATGGTGGAGGGTGTGTTAGTCGATGGTGGAGGGTGTGTCAGTTTATGGTGGAGGGTATGTCAGTTTCTGGTGGAGGGTCTGTTAGTCGATGGTGGAGGGTGTCAGTGGATGGTGGAGGGTGTGTCAGTGGATGGTGGAGGTGTGTCAGTCGATGATGGAGGTGTCAGTCGATGGTGGAGGGTGTGTTAGTCGATGGTGGAGGATGTGTCAGTCAATGGTGGAGGATGTGTCAGTTGATGGTGGAGGGTGTGTCAGTTCATGGTGGAGGGTGTGTCAGTTTATGGTGGAGGGTATGTCAGTTTATGGTGGAGGGTGTGTTAGTCGATGGTGGAGGGTGTGTCAGTTTATGGTGGAGGGTGTGTCAGTTTATGGTGGAGGGTGTGTTAGTCGATGGTGGAGGGTGTGTCAGTTTATGGTGGAGGGTATGTCAGTTTATGGTGGAGGGTGTGTTAGTCGATGGTGGAGGGTGTGTTAGTCGATGGTGGAGGGTGTGTCAGTTTATGGTGGAGGGTGTGTCAGTTTATGGTGGAGGGTATGTCAGTTTATGGTGGAGGGTGTGTTAGTCGATGGTGGAGGGTGTGTTAGTCGATGGTGGAGGGTGTGTCAGTTTATGGTGGAGGGTGTGTCAGTTTATGGTGGAGGGTGTGTCAGTTTATGGTGGAGGGTGTGTCAGTTTATGGTGGAGGGTGTGTCAGTTTATGGTGGAGAGTATGTCAGTTTATGGTGGAGGGTGTTAGTCGATGGTTGAGGGTGTGTCAGTTTATGGTGGAGGGTATGTCAGTTTATGGTGGAGGGTGTGTTAGTCGATGGTGGAGGGTGTCAGTCGACAGTGGAGGGTGTGTCAGTTTATGGTGGAGGGTGTGTCAGTGGATGGTGGAGGGTGCAAGTCATCAGAATGAGGTCATACACCAACTCATATTCTAGTCTTCATGAAAGAAGGAAATGTTCAACATGTATTATCATTAAACACATTTAACTTGTTAACCTCTCTTTCGTAAATAATTAGATATAAATGATATAGATCACCTCCACTTTCGTAAATAATTAAATAGATATAAATGATATAGATCACCTCCACTTTCGTAAATAATTAGATATAAATGATATAGATCACCTCCACTTTCATAAATAATTAGATATAAATGATATAGATCACCTCCACTTTCATAAATAATTAGATATAAATGATATAGATCACCTCCACTTTCGTAAATAATTAGATATAAATGATATAGATCACCTCCACTTTCATAAATAATTACATATAAATGATATAGATCACCTCCACTTTCATAAATAATTAAATAGATATAAATGATATAGATCACCTCCACTTTCATAAATAATTAAATAGATATAAATGATATAGATCACCTCCACTTTCATAAATAATTAGATATAAATGATATAGATCACCTCCACTTTCATAAATAATTAGATATAAATGATATAGATCACCTCCACTTTCATAAATAATTAAATAGATATAAATGATATAGATCACCTCCACTTTCATAAATAATTAAATAGATATAAATGATATAGATCACCTCCACTTTCATAAATAATTAGATATAAATGATATACATCACCTCCACTTTCATAAATAATTAGATATAAATGATATAGATCACCTCCACTTTCATAAATAATTAAATAGATATAAATGATATAGATCACCTCCACTTTCATAAATAATTAAATAGATATAAATGATATAGATCACCTCCACTTTCATAAATAATTAGATATGAATGATATAGATCACCTCCACTTTCATAAATAATTAGATATAAATGATATAGATCACCTCCACTTTCATAAATAATTAGATATAAATGATATAGATCACCTCCACTTTCATAAATTATTAGATATAAATGATATAGATCACCTCCACTTTCATAAATAATTAGATATAAATGATATAGATCACCTCCACTTTCATAAATAATTAGATATAAATGATATAGATCACCTCCACTTTCATAAATAATTAGATATAAATGATATAGATCACCTCCACTTTCATAAATAATTAGATATAAATGATATAGATCACCCCCACTTTCATATATAATTAGATATAAATGATATAGATCACCCCCACTTTCATATATAATTAGATATAAATGATATAGATCACCTCCACTTTCATAAATAATTAGATATAAATGATATAGATCACCTCCACTTTCATAAATAATTAGATATAAATGATATAGATCACCTCCACTTTCATATATAATTAGATATAAATGATATAGATCACCCCCACTTTCATATATAATTAGATATAAATGATATAGATCACCTCCACTTGGTCAGTTAAAAAGTAGCTGGCCTGCAGAAAAAGTGTGCAGGTTTAGGCCAATTAGCCAGTGCAGTTCCACAGAACGTCCAACAGAGGGCACAGTTGGCCCCTGAACGGAACCCAACAGCAGTGACGTCACTCCCCCCCAGTCACTAAAAACTGTTATTTTTGAGTCTCAAACTTTTAAAGTGAGGTGACACTGAAATGAATTAAAAATGCACCTCCAAAAGTGTGAACATGTTGCAAAACATCCATCCTCCACAGCCAAGTCTGCATCATGCTCGCCATTCCAGGCCAGAATCTTATTTTTTCCTCATCCTGCAAACACCAAAGTCAACGTGGTGTGACATGTGATTTAATTTGGAGTGCAAAGGTCACTCCTTCATTAAAAGATGCATTCCTGCTCGTGCCAAAACTCGTTGGGTTCCAAAGCTCATTAGCGACGTCTCTAAAATTAACTGTCGTCTTTTATTGGCTGTGAATGATCAGAGATGATGTCGTTAAGTCAAAGTACAACAGGAAACAATCTGGTCAATACCTATATATATATATATATACTGTGCACATATGTCCCCTAGTGGTTGGGAGCAGTATAACAATGTCTGAGTATTGGCGCTTATGTCAGCAATTAAATTGGCCCGCCATCTCCTTTAATTGGCCCGCAGTGTCATTTCACCCGAGAGTCGACTTAATTGGAATCTACACTGAGCTTCATGAGCGACGAAAAAAATAAAAATAGAAATAAAAAAATAAATATATGTATACATATATATATATATATATATATATATATTTTTTTTTAATTTCTTTTTAGAAATTATGCATTACATTATGCATTTTTTTTTTTTTTTTAGAAATTATACATATTTTGTGTTTTTCCCATCATAAAACAGTATAAATGTTCCTTGTTTTACAAAAGGAGCAAAAAAATAAATAAAATAAAAACATTTAAATATATATATATATATATATATATATATATATATATATATATATATATATATATATATATATATATATATATATATATATATATATATATAATTTATGTTTTGCTCCTTTTGTAAAATAAAAATAGGAGCCAAAAAAATAAAAAGATTCAAGATCAGGGAGAACATCATCCCAACTGTCCAAGAGAAACCTGTGAAGTGCTTGGGGAAGTGGTATAGGGCAGACCTCAATGACCGGCTGAGTGTGAGAGAAATGCTTAGCCAAGCAGAAGCCTGGATGACATCCCTCGAAAAGAGCGGCCTCCCGGGCAAGTATAAGGCCTGGGGTTACCAACATGGGGTTCTCCCCCGTCTGCTCTGGCCACTCCTGGTTTATGAGGTACCTGTATCCACAGTTGAGAGTCTGGAGAAAAAGTTGAACACCTACTTGAGGAGATGGCTGGGTGTCCCAAGAAGCTTCTGTTCCATTGGACTGTACAGCACAGGAAGCAAGCTACAGCTGCCAATAACATCAGGGGTGGAGGAGTACAAGGTGACAAAAACACGCCAGGCCATGATGCTACGAGACAGCAAAGACAAGCGAGTACGGCAGGCAGGCATTGTCGTCAGGTCAGGCAGAAAGTGGTTAGCCAGCAAAGCACTGAGGGAGGCGGAGGATCGACTGCATCACGCGGACATTGTGGGATCAGTAGCCCAGGGAAGACTTGGTCTGGGTTGCTCATCCAGAACAAGATGGAACAAAGCTGACCCAAAGGAGCGGCGAGGCTTGGTGCAGAGGGAGGTCCGGAAGGCTGAGGAGGAAAGCCGGTATGTCAAGGCAGTAGCCATGAAAAAACAGGGCAGCTGGACTAGATGGGAGAGTGTAAAAGACAGATCTCTAACCTGGCAGGACATCTGGAGCATGGAAGGCTACCGGATCAGGTTCCTGCTGTGTTCTACATATGATGTCCTGCCCACCCCATCAAACCTCCATACTTGGGGAATGGTAGAGAGCCCCAGCTGCACACTCTGCGGGAAGATAGCTAACCTGGAGCATGTCCTCTCCTCTTGTCACTCAAGCTTAGCAGATGGCAAGTTCCGGTGGCGTCATGACCAGATCCTTGCTCAGCTGGCAGAAGGTGTTGAGCAGGCCAGGAAGAGGACAAGGCAGCTCTCTAATGGGCCACGCTTCATCCACTTCGTCAGGGCAGGTGAAAGCGCAGCAGCAGGAGGGAGGAACAAAGGAGTTCTGGCCACAGCAAACGACTGGGAGATGCGGGCCGACCTGAAGAAGCAGCTCAAATTCCCAGAGGAGATAGCCCACACTACCCTGAGACCTGATATTGTTCTGTGGTCTAGAGGAACCAAACAGGTGGTGCTTATCGAGCTGACAGTACCTTGGGAAGAGAGGATGGAGGAGGCGTACGAACGCAAGCTCAAGAAGTACCAAACCCTCATCCTCGAGAGCCAGCACAATGGATGGAAGGCCTGGAACCTACCGGTGGAGGTGGGCTGTAGAGGCTTTGCGGGGCGGTCGCTCTGGAGAGCACTCGGACTGCTAGGGATCGAGGGGCTGGCTAGGAAGCGGCTGGTAGCCAACATCACTAAAAGGGCAGAGGAAGCATCGCGCTGGATTTGGTTACAAAGAAAGGTGCGATGGCAGAGCCGACCTACTGAAGGACTAGGGACATAGAGTTGGGTGGCATTCAGCGGGGGTAGATCCAGGACGCTGGATCTGCCGTCGAGCCCCTCCGAAGCGTCATGGGCTTAATTCGACGAAACGTTGATGACGGGGGGTGCCCATTTGAGAATCTGCTGATGCCAACCAACTCATGTCCAGTTGAGGTATGCGGTCAAGCTTAGTTTTGGCTCAGGGAGGAGGACGTCCCTGCCATGCAGAGTCCCGCCGGTGCCTTGATGGAAGGAGAGATGAAGAGAGCGAGGCCACAGGCTCACAGATGGTGCAGGGGCGAGTACCTGTAAAGGTGAGCCAGTTGCGATACCCTTATCGTATTTTGCATATATATATATATATATAATTTATGTTTTGCTCCTTTTGTAAAATAAAAATAGGAGCCAAAAAAATAAAAACAATATATATATATATATATATATATATATATATATATATATATATATATATATATATATATATATATATATATATATATATATATATATATATATATATATATATATATATATATATATATATATATATATATTTTGGTCCTATTTTTGTATATATGTGTATATATATATATATATATATATATATATATATATATATACATATATATATATACACATACACACATATATATATACACATACACACATATATATATATATATATATATATATATATATATATATATATATATATATATATATATACACATATATATATATATACACATACATATATACATACATACATACATACATACATACATACATACATACATACATACATACATACATACATACATACATACATACATATATATATATATATATATATATATATATATATATATATATATATATATATATATATATATATATATATATATATATATATATATATATATATATATATATACACCTAGCGTGTGTGTGACTATCATTGGTACTTTAACTTGAACCATCTGCCTGCCCCCACGGACTGCCTGCCTTCATGTCTTGTCCCTCCTCTCGATCCAACACTAGGTAACACACACTATAGCTAACACACATCGCCTCACACACACACTCTTGGATTTTATCACACACCATTCTATAGTTTATTTATAGTATAATTGTCGATTATTACATATATTGTAATATATATAATAAAATACATAGAGCTATATACCCCTCTTGTGTCTGTGCCGTCACCACTCCTCCTCCAACCATTTGTAATATTTTGCTGGCTTATACACTATTAGCATTGTTAGCCTGATGACAACAAACAAGCTATAGTATTAACCGTCATTGAATTTGAATCTTTGGGTATAGCATAACATGATAACAGCTCTGATGTTATATTTGACATTTACAGTGCATGCATGATGGGGTAAAAAAAAAGGTATTAAAGTTACCTCTGCTGTGACGAGGGAGTCGTCAGCCGTTTCTGACACACCACTCATTTCCCGGTCAACTTGGCGCAGAGCTGGGTGGCTTTGAAAGGGGAACTCTTCCTCCTCCTAAGCTGCTCAGTCGGGAGAAATCCGTTGGGTACACATGAACAAGCGCTTCAGGAGTGCTAACGTTCAGGCTAATATGTGTGCAGCCCCAAGAGCAGGGTTTGGTTCTTCTGGTCTTTTCAGTTTTTGCATGCTCATGTCTTCGTGTCGTTGAAGTTTTTTGTCGAGCGTTAAGATTTCACACTCTATTCGACGCACCAATGTTACGCGCATGAGACAAAGTGAAACGTATGGATAGCTTACTCAAACGTTGCCATAGTTAGACGTCCCTTGCTTCCGTCGCCTCATATTTGGACCTATGGTGATTTTATTCTGACATTTTCCCGGTAAGGTCTATTCAGGTGTACTGGAGAGAAGGCTACGCCGGATAGTCAAACCTCGGATTCAGGAGGAACAGTGCGGTTTTCGTCCTGGTCGTGGAACTGTGGACCAGCTCTATACTCTCGGCAGGGTCCTTGAGGGTGCATGGGAGTCTGCCCAACCAGTCTACATGTGCTTTGTGGACTTGGAGAAGGCATTCGACCGTGTCCCTCGGGAAGTCCTGTGGGGAGTGCTCAGAGAGTATGAGGTATCGGACTGTCTGATTGTGGCGGTCCGCTCCCTGTACGATCAGTGTCAGAGCTTGGTCCGCATTGCCGGCAGTAAGTCGGACACGTTTCCAGTGAGGGTTGGACTCCACCAAGGCTGCCCTTTGTCACCCATTCTGTTCAGAACTTTTATGGACAGAATTTCTAGGCGCAGTCAGGGCCTTGAGGGGATCCGGTTTGGTGGCTGCAGGATTAGGTCTCTGCTTTTTGCAGATGATGTGGTCCTGATGGCTTCATCTGGCCAGGATCTTCAGCTCTCACTAGATCAGTTCGCAGCCGAGTGTGAAGCGACTGGGATGAGAATCAGCACCTCCAAGTCCGAGTCCATGGTTCTCGCCCGGAAAAGGGTGGAGTGCCATCTCCGGGTTGGGGAGGGGACCTTGCCCCAAGTGGAGGAGTTCAGGTACCTCAGAGTCTTGTTCACGAGTGAGGGAAGAGTGGATGGTGAGACCGACATGCAGATCGGTTCAGTAATGCGGACTCTGTATCGATCCGTTGTGGTGAAGAAGGAGCTGAGCCGGAAGGCAAAGCTCTCAATTTACCGGTCGATCTACGTTCCCATCCTCACCTATGGTCATGAGCTTTGGGTTATGACCTAAAGGACAAGATCACGGGTACAAGAGGCCCAAATGAGTTTCCTCCGTTAAGATTTCACACTCTATTCGACGCACCAATGTTACGCGCATGAGACAAAGTGAAACGTATGGATAGCTTACTCAAACGTTGCCATAGTTAGACGTCCCTTGCTTCCGTCGCCTCATATTTGGACCTATGGTGATTTTATTTTGACATTTTGCAGATGTGGTCCTGATGGCTTCACCGGGCCAGGATCTTCAGCTCTCGCTGGATCGGCTCAAAGCCGAGTGTGATGCGACTGGGATGAGAATCAACCCCTCCAAGTCCGAGTCAATGGTTCTCGCCCCGGAAAAGGGTGGAGTGCCATCTCCGGGTTGGGGAGGAGACCTTTCCCCAAGTGGAGGAGTTCAGGTACCTCAGAGTCTTGTTCACGAGTGAGGGAAGAGTGGATGGTGAGACCGACAGGCGGATCGGTTCAGTAATGCGGACGCTGTATCGATCCGTCGTGGTGAAGAAGGAGCTGAGCCGGAAGGCAAAGCTCTCAATTTACCGGTCGATCTACGTTCCCATCCTCACCTATGGTCATGAGCTTTGGGTTATGACCGAAAGGACAAGATCACGGGTACAAGGGTGGGGCTCTCCCTTAGAGATAGGGTGAGAAGCTCTGTAAAGCTAAGAGTAAAGACACTGCTCCTCCACATGGAGAGGAGCCAGGTGAGGTGGTTCGGGCATCTGGTCAGGATGCTACCCGAACGCCTCCCTAGCCAAGTGTGTAGGGCACATCCGACAGGTAGGAGGAGGCCGCGGGGAAGACCCAGGACACGTTGGGAAGACTAAGTCTCCCGGCTGGCCTGGGAACGCCTCGCGATCCCCCGGGAGGAGCTGGACGCTGTGGCTGGGGAGAGGGAAGTCTGGGCTTCTCTGCTTAGGCTGCTGCCCCCGCGACCCCACCTCGGATAAGCGGAAGAAGATGGCTGGATGGCTTATTAAAAAGTGTTTTGTTGGTACTTATGACTTCATGCTAGCAGTGGTTACCTACACGTATGAGAGTTAAGTTGTTAAAATGTTACTTAAACATTGTCTGCATAGTTATTAAGAAAGGTTTATAAAGTTTAGAAATTGACTTGGCGGGCCACTTTTACCCTTGATTTTCTGCATTTTTGTCCCCATCTTCGACAAATCAGTTAAATTTATTTAAAAATTGTAACGACAAAAAATATCGATGTAATCATAGTAGTATCGACGAGATACGCTCTTGTACTTGGTATCATTACAGTGGATGCCAGGTGTAGATCCACCCATGGCGTTTGTTTACATTCAGGCGCGCTAGCTTTTGTTAGCGGTGACGCCGGTGAGCTATGGTATCCTCCTACGGTGTGTAGTGAAGCATGTTTGGCTATTCCTCGTCCTGCAGTGATAATGATACTTGTAAGAAACTTACTTGATCTGTCGCCATGGAGGCCAGGACTATTGATTTAGAAGTATAACTTCACCTTTATCGTCAGTGTTTACACCAAAATGCGTCCATTCTCCCTTTTCTGTCTACACACTGTGTCTGCTTGTTAGTACTCTGTGTGTGTGTGCTGCCGAACGTGCTCCTCCGCTCCTAAAACCAGCAATGTCACCACGTGACGACGTGCCGTCATGCCCGGGAACCGGTACTTTTCAAACAGAGTATAGTACCATTAGTATTCATTAGTACCGCAATACTATACTAGTACTGGTATACTGCACAACCCTAATATAATCATTCATACACTATATTACTTTCATTTATTTTCACGCAAGAAAACACTCATTTTTAAGGTGTTTTTATTTATTTTATTTTGTAGTAGTACTAGTAGCAAATTTCTTGCTCATTTACGGAATCCGGTCAACTTCCTTTGTTCTCACTTCCTCGAACTGCGCATGCAAGTGACGTCGGGGCCACATCGGGGCCAAACTGTGCGCGTTTATACCGGAGTCGGGTAAAGATCACATTTTACTTGAAGTGTAATTAGTCAGCTGAAAAAAAAAAATCAGATTTCGCAAAAAATCCGATTTGGGCCTGCAGTGGAAACGTTGTGGAAGTGCTCTGCGATTGGCTGGCGACCATTCTAGGGTTTACCCCGCCTTCTTCTATAAGCTCCAGCGAGGATAAGCGGTTTCGGGAATGGATCGATGGACGGCGTTGAAGTAAAACAGTGTTTCCCACACATTCATTTATTTGTGGCGGCCCGCCACGAAAGAATTACGTCCGCCACAAATTTAAAAAAAATAAAAATTTAAAATAAAACATTTTTTTTTTTTTTTTTTGTCCTGTCCAGCTTCTCAGGCAAATCATAAAGTAGATGCCCATATCGGCTGTTCAGATTTACTTTACAAAAGAGAAGTGTAGGATACTTCTCTTGTTGCCTTATTTGTATTTGACCACTACTGTTTTCTGTTTATTTGTTACTGACTGTGGCAGGACACCTCTGCCTCTGTTTCACTTTATGTTGCTAGTAAATAATATGGTTGTAGTAGTAGGCTAAAGTTAAATGATTTAGTATGCACTAATTAAAGGGGCAGAGCTTTAAGAGACATTTTAGCTTTTATATTTTCAATCAATCAATCAATCAATCAATCAATCAATGTTTATTTATATAGCCCTAAATCACAAGTGTCTCAAAGGGCTGTACAAGCCACAACGACATCCTCGGTACAGAGCCCACATTTTATAAGATATATTTTTTGTAAGAACCACAATTAATCAATATATTTCAGTGAATAACTTATTGTTCAAATCTGTATATAAATATGTACATAAAGTGTTGTAATTATATTGTAAAATGGATGGATGGATGGACGTTTAAAACAAAACTGTTATTATTAATTAGTAAGTATACCTTTTTTGAGCCTTTTTAGAGAAAATCATATCATTGTCGTAAATTATGCAAATTACTCGATGATGTCATGATGACCACGCCCGCAGCCACGCCCCCACCGCCACAAGTATCTTGGCAGTTTATGGGAAACACTGTAAAACATATAAAACATGTTCCTGTACCACATTCTGACAAGTCAGTGATGTGCGGTGAGGTTCACGTCAGGTGAGGCACTGACTTCATCACAGTCAGATTTACAAACACATGAAGCCTAAAGAGTATCTTATTCACCATTTCATTGGCGGCAGTTAACGGGTTATGTTTAAAAGCTCATACCAGCATTCTTCCCTGCTTGGCACTCAGCATCAAGGGTTGGAATTGGGGGTTAAATCACCAAAAATGATTCCCGGGCACGGCGCCGCTGCTGCCCACTGCTCCCCTCACCTCCCAGGGGGTGATCAAGGGGATGGGTCAAATGCAGAGGGCAAATTTCACCACACCTAGTGTGTGTGTGACAATCATTGGTACTTTAACTTAACTTTAACTTTACACATACAAACTGTAGCACACAAAAAAGCACATTTAATAAAAAAAAAACGTTATTATGGTCTTACCTTTACTTATAAATGAGGTCCATGCGCCGCTGTTGTGCTGGATTAATGCACCCCCTGACGGGAGTGTTATATCAACTAAAGCCCACACTTGAACTTTCCACGTGCAAGATTGAATCTATTTAAAAAAGTTATTTAATAAGAAGCCAAAAAGTGCAAAAACAATAATGTTGGTGTTGGAGGAGTTGTGAATGAATGAAATATGAAATCCGTGCTGCAGTCTGCCGGTGTACCTAATGTTGTGGCCCTGCAGTCACTCACAACTCCTCCAACACGAACATTATTGTTTTTGCACTTTTTGGCTTCTTATTAAATAACTTTTTTAAAATAGATTCAATCTTGCACGCGGAAAGTTTAAGTGTGGGCTTTGGTTGATATAACACTCCCGTCAGGGGGTGCATTCTACGGCGGGGGGGGTGCATTCCCTACCACCAGGAGGCGGGATTACTGCGAGCCTCAGCCAGTGCGTCTTCGCAGCAGTTTTATGATTGCTCAGCACAAGAAATAGGTTACACACATACAGTTGTTGACAAAATACACTGTACATTATATACCTCAGCTAACTAAACTATGGGAATGTATAATATAATTCATAAAGCAATACGCTCTCACTGCACGGCAGGCCAGCAGTTAGCCGAGTCATTGCGCAATCCAGGGTGAGGCTCAACTGGCTGGTGACTCACCGCACCGTCTCTTCTCAGTATTTGAACGGCAATTGTGAAAATTCAGCGATTTTGAATAAAAATAATTAGAGATGTCCGATAATATCGGTCTGCCGATATTATCGGCCGATAAATGCGTTAAAATGTAATATCGGAAATTATCGGTATCGGTTTTTTTATTATCAGTATCGTTTTTTTATTATTTATTTTTTATTTTTATTAAATCCACATAAAAAACACAAGATACACTTACAATTAGTGCACCAACCCAAAAAACCTCCCTCCCCCATTTACACTCATTCACACAAAAGGGTTGTTTCTTTCTGTTATTAATATTCTGGTTCCTACATTATATATCAATATATATCAATACAGTCTGCAAGGGATACAGTCCGTAAGCACACATGATTGTGCGTGCTGCTGCTCCACTAATAGTACTAACCTTTAACAGTTAATTTGACAAATTTTCATTCATTACTAGTTTCTATGTAACTGTTTTTATATTGTTTTACTTTCTTTTTTTATTCAAGAAAATGTTTTTAATTTATTTATCTTATTTTATTTGATTCATTTTTTTAAAAAGTACCTTATCTTCACCATACCTGGTTGTCCAAATTAGGCATAATAATGTGTTAATTCCACGACTGTATATATCGGTTGATATCGGTATCGGTTGATATCGGTATCGGTAATTAAAGAGTTGGACAATATCGGCATATCGGATATCGGCAAAAAGCCATTATCGGACATCCCTAAAAATAATCTAAAACTGGTGAAGTTAAATGGAAAAATAACTTTATAGAATAATCACTGGATACATATAACAATTTAATTATTTTTTTTTCTTTTTAAATTTTTTTCTTTCCATGATGACTGCACGTCACTGTGACAAGTGCATTTGTGTCAAAATATTGGGCTCTTATTTTAAAGAAGAACTACATTTTTAATGGAATTTTGCTTACAAGAACTCACATGTCTTTTTTTTTAAAGGCCTACTGAAATGAAATGTTTTTATTTAAACGGGGATAGCAGATCTATTCTATGTGTCATACTTGATCATTTCGCGATATTGCCATATTTTTGCTGGAAGGATTTAGTATAGAACAACGACGATAAAGATCGCAACTTTTGGTATCTGATAAAAAAAAGGCTTGCCCCTACCGGAAGTAGCGTGACGTAGTCAGTTGAACATATACGCAAAGTTCCCTATTGTTTACAATGATGGCCGCATGAAGTGAGAGAGATTCGGACCGAGAAAGCGACAATTTTCCCATTAATTTGAGCGAGGATGAAAGATTTGTGGATGAGGAAAGTGAGAGTGAAGGACTAGTGGGGAGTGGAAGCGATTCAGGTAGGGAAGATGCTGTGAGAGCCGGGTGGGACCTGATATTCAGCTGGGAATGACTACAACAGTAAATAAACACAAGACATATATATACTCTATTAGCCACAACACAACCAGGCTTATATTTAATATGCCACAAATTAATCCTGCATAAAAACACCTACGTGTTTGTTATGCTAGCTCCTAGCTCCATAGAACACACCAATACAATTCAAACACCTGATCAACACACACAATCACTCAGCCCAAAAGACCGTTCACCTAACCCAAGGTTCATAAAGCTTATATATTTAAACAAAGTTACGTACGTGACGCGCACGTACGGTCAAGCGATCAAATGTTTAGAAGCCAAAGCTGCATACTCACGGTGGCACGTCTGCATCTTTGTCATCCAAATCAAAGTAATCCTGGTAAGAGTCTGTGTTGTCCCAGTTCTCTACAGGCGTCTGTGTATCCAAGTCAAAAGTCCTCCTGGTTAGAGTCTCTGTTATCCGAGTTCCTCCATCTTGACTGCATCTTTCGGGAATGTAAACAAAGAAGCGCCAGCTGTGTTGTGTTGCTGCTGACTTCCCTCGCAAAATACGTCCGCTTTGCACCGAGAACTTTCTTCTTTGCTTGCTCAGCTTCTTTCTCCATAATGCAATGAACATAATTGCAACAGATTCACCAACACAGATGTCCAGAATACACCCAGAATGAGATGAAAACAGCTATTTCGTATTGGCTTCAATGTGGAAGACATACCCGTGTTCCCCGGGCTACGTCACGCGCATACGTCATCCTCAGAGGCGTTTCGAACCGGAAGTTTAGCGGCAAATTTAAAATGTCACTTTATAAGTTAACCCGGCCGTATTGGCATGTGTTGCAATGTTAAGATTTCATCATTGATGTATAAACTATCAGACTGCGTGGTCGCTAGTAGTGGCTTTCAGTAGGCCTTTAAGGATTCTAAAGATTAAAAGGAGCCATATGTAATAATCTGGCCAGAAATGGTACTGCAATCACGCTCAAAATTCTGTAGTCCAAACATCCACTGCCTCTTACTCGGGGTTGAAGGTGCTGGGGCCGTAATAGCTGAATAGACCAGCGTTTTGTCAATAACAAATCTCTAACCAACACATTTTACACAGAAATGAGGCTATTTTCAGGAAGAAGTAGGTCATGCCTGCGTACAATATCACAACAAATGGCAATCATAGGGTAATCGTCAGTACTACCAGAAAACAAAGACTAAAACCAACTACAACCAACGCTAGCAATGGTTGTACTGGTGGAAATAAGTACAGCATGCTTAGCAGCCTAAAGATCATGTTTTCGTTATGTTCTGTTAGTTTAACTCCATAGTTCCTGTTTTTTGTGCACTCTTGTTGGTTTTGGTTGCGTATGATTTTCACCCGCCGCTGGTGTTCGGACGCTCACCTGGCTCTAATCAAGAGACTACTTTGCCAGTCAGTCGGCCCGGCGTCATTGCTCGTTTCATGTCTGATTCCATAGTTATGCTAGTTGCTTGTTTCATGCGATACCATAGTTCATGCGGTTTGTTTGCTTCACGCAACCCTCTGCGTAAGTCTTGTTTAGTTCATTCCACAGTTAGAGAGTTTTTGCCTTGTCCGTAGTTCCATGTTTCCTGCGCTAAGTTTCCGCCTTCGTTGTTTGCCTGTTATTTTGTAGTTAGATTAATAAATATGTTCCTACCTGCAAACCTTGTCCGGAATAGTCCCTTTGCATCCCGGGAGAACAAACCTTGCAGTAAGCTGCGAAAACCTAATGTACGTCCAAAACTAAAGAGGAGACATTTTACCAAGGTATGCCTATAGGCTACTGTTTCAAACCTTTCAGATTGCCATATAGCAGGGGTCACCAACGCGGTGCCCGCGGGCACCAGGTAGCCCGTAAGGACCAGATGAGTAGCCCGCTGGCCTGTTCTAAAAATAGCTCAAATAGCAGCACTTACCAGTGAGCTGCCTCTATTTTTTAAATTGTATTTATTTACTAGCAAGCTGGTCTCGCTTTGCCCGACATTTTTAATTCTTAGAGAGACAAAACTCAAATAGAATTTGAAAATCCAAGAAAATATTTTAAAGACTTGGTCTTCACTTGTTTGAATAAATTCATTAATTTTTTTACTTTGCTTCTTATAACTTTCAGAAAGACAATTTTTGAGAAAAAATACAACCTTAAAAATGATTTTAGGATTTTTAAACACATACACCTTTTTACCTTTTAAATTCCTTCCTCTTCTTTCCTGACAATTTAAATCAATGTTCAGGTAAATTTATTTTTTTTATTGTAAAGAATAATAAATCATATTTAATTTAATTCTTCATTTTAGCTTCTGTTTTTTCGACGAAGAATATTTGTGAAATATTTCTTCAAACTTATTATGATTAAAATTCAAAAAAATTATTGTGGCAAATCTAGAAAATCTGTAGAATCAAATTTAAATCTTATTTCAAAGTCTTTTGAATTTCTTTTAAAATTTTTGTTCTGGAAAATCTAGAAGAAATAATGATTCATCTTTGTTATAAATATAGCTTGGTCCAATTTGTTATATATTCTAACAAAGTGCAGATTGGAATTTAACCTATTTAAAACGTGTCATCAAAATTCTAAAATTAATCTTAATCAGGAAAAATTACTAATGATGTTCCATAAATTATTTCAAAAAAAATTTCAAAAAGATTCTAATTAGCTAAATAAATAAATACATTTTTCTCTTCTTTTTTCGGTTGAATTTTGAATTTTAAAGAGTCAAATTTGAAGATAAACTATGTTTCAAAATTCAATTGTCATTTTTTGTGTGTTTTCTCCTCTTTTAAACCGTTCAATGAAGTGTAAATATCATTAATTATTAATAATAACATAGAGTTAAAGGTAAATTGAGCAAATTGGCTATTTCTGGCAATTTATTTAAGTGTGTATTAAATTGGTAGCCCTTCGCATTAATCAGTACCCAAGAAGTAGCTCTTGGTTTCAAAAAGGTTGGTGACCCCTGCCATATAGCTTGGTACATGTAGTCCACAATATGCAAACAAATTATTTTAAGATGTGATTTGACCGTCTCCATACGTTTCACATTGCCATGATGACAGCCGTGCTAATGTGCTGTGTACAAAACAAAACATGAAATAATGCTTTACAGTAGGGTCGTACGGTATACCGGTATTAGTATGTAGAATTGATTGCGTTGCTCGCCACCTAGATTGATTATTACAAACTATAATGCAAAACCCCCCCCCGAAAAATATGTTATTTTCTCTCATAAGGATTGTGAACGATAGGCAAGATTTTAAGTTATGCAAGTGAGTAATTTAAGCATTTAAGTCCCATCTTAAAACCCCCTTTTAGACCAGTTGATCTGCCGTCTCTTTTCTGCTCTGCCCCCCTCTCCTGCGTGGCGAGGTCATTAGGTGACCACAGCTAGCTGTACAAAGGCACGTTTCAGAGATGGTATAGTACGGAAAATGATTCATTGGTATCGCGGTACTATACTAATATACCGTATTATACTGCTTTACTGTAAGGTCGGCCGCCGCCTCCTTCCTGAAGCTTCTTTTTGGAACTACCTCAGGTTGAAATTTTTTTCTCAAGAAGAATATTGTCATTTTAGTAGTAGTAGTAGTATATACCGTAGTACAGGGGTCACCAACCTTTTTGAAACCAAGAGCTACTTCTTGGGTAGTGATTAATGCGAAGGGCTACCAGTTTGATACACACTTCAATAAATTGCCAGAAATAGCCAATTTGCTCAATTTACCTTTAACTCTATGTTATGATTAATAATTAATGATATTTACACTTAATTGAACGGTTTAAAAGAGGAGACAACACGAAAAAAAATTACAATTACATTTTGAAACAGTTTATCTTCAATTTCGACTCTTTAAAATTCAAAATTCAACCGAAAAAAAGAAGAGAAAAACTTAAAAAAAAGAATTTATGGAACATCATTTGTAATTTTTCCTGATTAAGATTAATTTTAGAATTTTGATGACATGTTTTAAATAGGTTAAAATCCAATCTGCACTTTGTTAGAATATATAACAAATTGGACCAAGCTATATTTCTAACAAAGACAAATCATTATTTCTTCTAGATTTTCCAGAACAAAAATTTTAAAAGAAATTCAAAAGACTTTGAAATAGGATTTAAATTTGATTCTACAGATTTTCTAGATTTTCCAGAATAATTTTTTTGAATTTTAATCATAATAAGTTTGAAGAAATATTTTACAAATATTCTTCGTCGAAAAAACAGAAGCTAAAATTAAGAATTAAATTAAAATGTATTTATTATTCTTTACAATAAAAAAAAATACATTTACTTGAACATTGATTTAAATTGCCAGGAAAGAAGAGGAAGGAATTTAAAAGGTAAAAAGGTATATGTGTTTAAAAATCCTAAAATCATTTTTAAGGTTGTATTTTTTCTCAAAAATTGTCTTTCTGAAAGTTAGAAGAAGCAAAGTAAAAAAATTAATGAATTTATTCAAACAAGTGAAGACCAAGTCTTTAAAATATTTTCTTGGATTTTCAAATTCTATTTGAGTTTTGTCTCTCTTAGAATTAAAAATGTCGGGCAAAGCGAGACCAGCTTGCTAGTAAATAAATACAATTTTAAAAATAGAGGCAGCTCACTGGTAAGTGCTGCTATTTGAGCTATTTTTAGAACAGGCCAGCGGGCTACTCATCTGGTCCTTACGGGCTACCTGGTGCCCGCGGGCACCACATTGGTGACCCCTGCCATAGTATATACTGTACAACTACGGTTGTACGGTATACCGTATTACAAATTATAATGCAAACATCCCCCTGAAAAATATGTTATTTTCTCTCATAAGGATTGTGAACGATAGGCAAGATTTTAATTTATGCAAGCGAGTAATTTAAGCATTTAAGTCCCATCTTAAAACTCATTTGTATAGAATAGCATTGAGTTTTATTGTCATTATTACAGTGAACAGGTTCAAAGAACAACGAAATTGGAGCAGATCCCCTAAGGCAGTGGTCCCCAACCACCGATTGGTACGGGGCCGCACAATCATTTTTTTTAAATTTATTTTTTAAAATTAAATCAACATAAAAAACACAATATATACATTATATATCAATATAGATCAATACAGTCTGCAGGGATACAGTCCTTAAGCACACATGATTGTATTTATTTATGTAAAAAACAATTAAAAAAATAATAATAATAAATTCACCCCCCCCCCCCCCCCCCCGGTCCGTGGGATAAATTTTCTAGCGTTGACCGGTCCGCAGCTACAAAAAGGTTGGGGACCACTGCCCTAAGGTGCATACACAATAATATAGTAATAGTACTGTATACACTAGCCTTTAAATAGACCCCCCCTTTTAGACCAGTTGATCTGCCGTCTCTTTTCTGCCCTGCCCCCCTGCACTTATGGATGATATACTAGTTACTAGGGTAATCTAATTAGTTACTGTAGTCATCTAATTAGTTGCTATGGTCATCTAATTAGTTACTATGGTCATCTAATTAGTTGCCATGGTCATCTAATTAGTTACTATGGTCATCTAACTAGTTACTATGGTCATCTAATTAGTTACTATGGTCATCTAATTAGTTGCTATGGTCATCTAATTAGTTACTATGGTCATCTAATTAGTTACTATGGTCATCTAATTAGTTACTATGGTCATCTAATTAGTTACTATGGTCATCTACGTCACAGCAGCTCAGACGAGGCACCAAGCAGTGTTGGGCGGGAAGCGTTTCCACAGACGCGGAAGGAGATTTTCCAAACAAAGTTCTAAAGCTTGGTGATGTATCAGATATATCAGATTGTAGGTGGGTTTATTTTGTACCCTTCACGTTCATATTTCACTGTTTGTTGCATTTTTGTTGCGTTTCACTCCATTGTAAAATATGTCGATGGAAAGGGGGTGTGACGTTCATATGTTGTCAATATTCAGCGTTTTATCCTTCGTACAAAAATGTACAATTCCATTACGTTTTTTAAGGCGGTCTGTCATAACGTTTTTTAGCATTCAATCAGAAATTATTGTGAGGTTTTGTATTAGTGTCCCTAAAAATAGATATGCCGGCCCCAAGACACATTTTTTTCTCTAAAGGTGGCCCCCGAGTCAAAATAATTGCCCAGGCCTGTTCTAAACCTTTCTAAAAACCAATGTCTTAGAAAAATATATCACTCTTGAATCAACACCAGTAGTTAATCCTACAAAACTAAATGTGGGATATAAATAATAATGGAAGTGTAAGTGTTTGTATATAGTATATTATTGGTACAATAACCAACACGTGTACAAGGATATTTCACATGTCTTTACTGTGTATATATTAGAACAGTGTTTATGTTGTGTACAAGGTGTATTTATCATATGTTGTGTAAAGGACATTTCATATTTCTATGAAGCTCATCTTGTATTTGACATTGTTTATAGGGATGGGGGAGGGCCGACATCCGGGCAACTGAGCTACATACGGGTTCTTCGAGCCATAGCAACCAGACTGGCGTTGAAAACAAACCGTCGCCTTTACTCTTTAACCTGTCGACCTACGCTGGTTAAACCCGTCATTCTGCCTCCAAAATGCCGAAAAACGGTGTTGTTTTTGGTTGTGCTAACCACAACTGGAAACAGGGAAAACAAAGGTTGTATTTTGTTCTGCCAAAGCGTGATAAAAGCCCACAGAGACGAGACAAATGGCTCGCAGCTTTACACCGGGAAAACGAGGACGGTTCTCACTGGAGTCCCCCAAAGTCCCGGGTCGTGTGTTCGGATCACTTCGTTTCTGGTAAATATAAGGAACAAAAATCCACATTCTTAACCACAACTTGGCTATACCGTCCGTGCTAATGTTGTACTTGTTGAATTTGTACCTTATAACGTTCGACAGCTGAAGTTGTTGTTGTACAAAAATAACATGCGGTATATACTATATAGTCTATAGCCTAGCTAGCTATTTTCGAAAACCGGACAACGAGAGGATACCAAAGGCAGCGTTAAGATGGACACCACCGGGTGAATGGCGTCGAGTCGTGGAAGCCTTATTTCCCATCCGGGAAGAAGAGGATTAAGTTATGTAAGTAATATACTATATAGTCTATAGCCTAGCTAGCTATTTTCGAAAACCGGTTTCGTTTAAATTTGCACTTAACAGTTGGGTTTTTAAAAACCAATAAACCCTATAATTTTCATGTTGCCATTCAATACATGTAGCCCTCAAATCTCTCAATATTTTATACACTAACACTTGATCTTGTTGTTGATAACTTCCGCGTCTCTTTCTTAGTAGCGCGCAGGCTAAGCTAACTAGCAAGCTAAGCCAAGCCTGAGAAGCTTTAAAGTTCACTGAGACGAGTCTGACGCAAATAATACATTTTCGTTTTTTCACACGATATGCGAATAAGTAAAAATGCGTAAATGAAGGATTTAACGCCGACTTACAAGCCACAACGCTCGTCAAATGCTTGTTCTGTCAATGCTGTGTTCGCTGTGAGCTGGTTTGTTTTCAACCAATTCCCGGTTGCTAGGGGATTGGTAGGCGGAAGTGACGTAGCTCCGCCCTCACCCATAGGCCGAATAAGTGTTCAACTTCAGCCTAAATCCTTTCGGTCTGTAAAATTGTCAATTTAGGAATGTAAAACTGTTTGTTTATTTTGTTGACCACTGACAGAAGAAATAATAAACTAACTAACTAACTAACTAACCAACTAACTAACTAACTAACTAACTAACTAACTAACTAAATAACTAACTAACTAACTAACTAACTAACTAACTAACTAACAGTCATTTGCGAGTAGTTAGCATTAGCCGATTAGCATGTGTACCTAATGAAGTGTCCGGCGGGTGCACATGTGCCGCTGCTCCACTTCCGCGTCCGGCTTTAGGAGGAGGGGGGCCGGGGAGGCGTGACGTCACTGCCCGCAGAGAGGGCCCACTCGGGCGGGAGAGGAGCGAGGCGAAGACGCCGCAGAGAGGCGAGCAGCAGCCCCGGCGACTCTTCCACGGATGTGAGGGTGGTGGTGGTGGAGGAGGAGGAGGAGGAGGAGGGACACGCCGCCGCCGCCGCCTCCACCGCCTCGTCGCGGCACTCGGACATGTCCTCGCCGGACGAGGAGCAGCAGCGGTGGGTGCCGACACACGTCCAGGTGACGGTGCTCCGGGGCAGGGGTCTGCGGGGCAAGGGCAAGCACGGCACCAGCGACGCGTACGTCGTCATCCAGCTCGGCAAGGAGAAGTACTCGACCCGCGCGGCGGAGAAGACCACCGAGCCCGAGTGGCGGGAGGAGTGCTCCTTCCAGCTGCAGCCCGGCGGGCCGGCGGCGGCGAGCGGCGAGCTCGTCCTCACCGTCATGCACCGCGCTGTCATCGGGCTCGACGTGTTCCTGGGCCAGGCGGTCGTCCGGCTGGAGCAGGTCTTCCAGGAGAGCAGAGGCGTCAAAACCCAGTAGGTACCGTCGAGTGTCACTTTTCCCATGCGCAGCGAACGCATCGCGTCGGCCCCATCCACTTTGCCTGTGTTGTGGCACTTTTGTTAGTGGGTAGCATGTAAACACACCGTGATGCTGCTGCTGCTGCTTCAGGGCCCGGCAGACACTCCCTCTCCCCGGCTTTTGTTTACCTTCTTGTTGTTGTGGAGGCCAGCCTGGCGGGATTACGGCCTCCCTGTCCCAATTTCAGAGATTATCTAACAGTTTTTTTTTTATTTCCAGCATGTTATTTCCCCCCCACTCAAATAAAAGGCAAGCCCACCAGCTGGACTGCCTTGCAGGTGAGCATTGCAGAGGTGGTTAATGCAGTGTTTTTCAACCTTTTTTGGAGCCGAGGCACAGGGGGACACTTTCCCATCCTCGTCACCATTGTTGTGTGCCAAACTTCCCACTTATTAAGTTAAAGTGCCAACGAGGTGTGGCGAAATTATTCTCCGCATTTGACCCATCACCCTTGATCACCCCCCTGGGAGGTGAGGGGAGCAGTGAGCAGCAGCGGTGGCCACGCCCGTGAATCTTTTTTTGGTGATTTAACCCCCAATTCCAACCCTTGATGCTGAGTGCCAAGCAGGGAGGTAATGGCTCCCATTTTTATAGTTTTTGGTATATACACTATAACCACATGTACATATATATACACACTATAACCACATGTACATATATATACACTATAACCACATATAAATATATATAAACCACATATAAATATAAATACATTAGAATCACATAAATATATATAAACCCCCAATAAATATATATACACTATAACCACATATAAATATATATACACTATAACCACATATAAATATATATACAATATATATACACTATAACCACATATAAATATATATAAACCACATATAAATATATATACACTATAACCACATATAAATATATATACACTATAACCACATATAAATATATATACACTATAACCACATATAAATATATATACAATATATATACACTATAACCACATATAAATATATATAAACCACATATAAATATATATACTATAACTGCATATAAATATATATACACTATAACCACATATAAATATATATACACTATAACCACATATAAATATATTCACTATAACCACATATAAATATATACACTATAACCACATATAAATATATATATACACTATAACCACATATAAATATATATACATTATAACCACATATAAATATATATAAACCACATATAAATAGATATACACTATAACTGCATATAAATATATATACACTATAACCACATATAAATATATATACAATATATATACACTATAACCACATATAAATATATATAAACCACATATTAAGATATATACACTATAACCACATATAAATATGTATACACTATAACCACATATAAATATATATAAACCACATATAAATATATATACACTATAACTGCATATAAATATATATACACTATAACCACATATAATTATATATACAATATATATACACTATAACCACATATAAATATATATAAACCACATATAAAGGTATATACACTATAGCCACATATAAATATATATACACTATAACCACATATAAATATATAAACCACATATAAATATATATATTTACACTATAGCCACATATAAAGATATGTACACTATAACCACATATACATATGTAAACCACATATAAATATATATATTTACACTATAACCACATATAAATATATATACACTATAACCACATATAAATATATATATACACTATAACCACATATGAATATATATACACTATAACCACATAAATATATATACTATAACCACATATACATATATAAACCACATATAAATATATATACACTATAACCACATAAATATATATACTATAACCACATATACATATATAAACCACATATAAATATATATACACTATAACCACATATAAATAAATATAAACCACATATAAATATATATACACTATAACCACATATAAATATATGTGTATATATATATATATATATATATATATATATATATATATATATATATATATATATATATATATATATATATATATATATATATACTATAACCACATATAAATATATATACACTATAACCACATATAAGGGACAAGCGGTAGAAAATGGATGGATGGAAATATACACTATAACCACATAAATATATATACACTATAACCACATATAAATATATATATATACTATAACCACATATAAATATATATACACTATAACCACATATAAGGGACAAGCGGTAGAAAATGGATGGATGGAAATATACACTATAACCACATATAAATATACATACACTATAACCACATATAAATATATACAACCACATATAAATATATATAAACCACATATAAATATATATACACTATAACCACATATTAATATATATACACTATAACCACATATAAATATATATACACTATAACCACATATTAATATATATACACTATAACCACATATAAATATATATACACTATAACCACATATAAATATATACAACCACATATAAATATATATAAACCACATATAAATATATATACACTATAACCTACATTATTAGGGACAAACTGTAAAATATGATTATTAATCTACTTGATTATTTACTGTTAATATCTGCTTACTTTTTATTTTAACATGTTCTATCTACACTTGTAGATAAAATGTAATAATCACTAATTCTTCTCTTGTTTGATACTTTACATTAGTTCTGGACGATACCACACATTTAGGTATCGATCCGATACCAAGTAGTTACGGGGTCAAACACAGGTCATAATTAAAGCCCTCCTGAGGTTATAAACAATATGTAATTGTAATATCGACGAGATACTTCTCTTGTACTCGGTATCGTTAAAAGTAGCATTTGTAAAGATCCACTCGCTTGTTTACATTCAGTAGCGCTAGCTTGCTGTTAGCGGTGAGCTATTGTATGATCCTCCTACGGTGTGTAGTGAAGCATGTTTAGATGTTCCTCGTCCTCCAGTGATAATGGTAATTGTAAGAAACTCACTTTATTTGTCGCCATGGCAGCGAGGATTAGTTAGAAGTAGCTATAACACTGTGGACGGATGTTAGCCGCGAGCCAGCTAATAGCTATGTTCTAAAGCACCACTTGAAGGCATATGATTAATAATAATAATAATAGATTTTTTTGTAAAAAGCACTTTACATTGAGTAAACAACCTCAAAGTGCTATAGTGTATAAAAAAATAAAATAAAAAGATAATAAAAAACTAGAACAGCCAAATAGCTACAACTAGTATGCATACATCTAAAAAAAGGCTTTTTTTTAAAAAAAAGAAGGGATTTTAAGCCTTTTTTAAAAGCATCCACAGTCTGTGGTGCCCTCAGGTGGTCAGGGAGAGAGTTCCACAGACTGGGAGCGATTAAAAAAAATAGTACCAGCCTTTTTCAAATACATTATAGTACCTTTACCACATGTACTTTTACCATTAGTACCGTGTTACTTTATGAGTATACCGTACAACTAAATAAGATCTTTGTGTCGCATGGTGGTTACTGTTGCTCTCATTGCAGGCAAACTGAGATTTTAAAATTTGATGAACGGGATTAAAAAACAAGGCGCTAAAAAAATCTGACCGTAATTCAATAATCACAATTTATTTGACACACTTAGTTATGGTTATTTCAGACATGTTTCCTCCCATTAATGACCTCTGCCAGAAGAAGGTTGTGTTTTGTTCAAGGTTTGTTTCGTCACTTAGCAGCATAACTCAAAAAGTTATGGATGGATTTTGATGAAACTTTCAGGAAATGTAAAACATGGGGTAAGGAACAGGTGACTATATTTTGGGAGTGATCCGGATCACTGTTTGGATTCACGATTTTTTCCAAGCACTCTTTATTATCGGGGGATAGGGCCTGGTATAGTTATATTACATTTTATATTGTTTCTATTCTATTTTGTCCAAGTCTAACTTTTACATGGCCTCCTAATATTATAGAGCACCCTCAGGTTGACTTGTGACTATACCTCGCGTACACGTGTGGAATTCATTGCGGTCCTTGGAGTCCACTAGGGTTTTTTTTTTTGCTGAGGTGGGACTTTTAGACCACCATTGCGACCCAGCAGCTTCTCTTTGTTCGAATTCTGTGCCGAGTATCTGCACTGTATGGTATCCTTACATGGGTAGATAGAACAGTCATGTTATATATATATATATATATATATATATATATATATATATATATATATATATATATATATATATATATATATATATATATATATATATTAGGGCTGCAACTAACGATTAATTTGATAATCGATTAATCTGTCGATTATTACTTCGATTAATCGATCAATAATCGGATAAAAGAGACAAACTACATTTCTATCCTTTCCAGTATTTTATTGAAAAAAACCCAGCATACCGGCACCATACTTATTTAGATTATTGTTTCTCAGCTGTTTGTACATGTTGCAGTTTATAAATAAAGGTTTATTTAAATAAAAATAAAAAAATTTAAAAGCCTCTGCGCATGTGCATAGCATAGATCCAACAAATCGATGACTAAATTAATCGGCAACTATTTTTTATAATCGATTTTAATCGATTTAATCGATTAGTTGTTGCAGCCCTAATATATATATATATATATATATATATATATATATATATATATATATATATATATATATATATATATATATATATATATATATATATATATATATATTTGTACATATAGATATACTGTATGTATGTACATATATATGTACATTTAGGTACATATATACATATGTAAATTTATACTGTATGTACTGTATGTACATATATATGTACATTTAGGTACATATATATATGTATACACACAAATATATGTACTTATATACATTACATACATTTACATACATACCTACAGTATATACATGTATACATATATGTACATTTATATACATATATGGACATTTACATACATATATGTACATTTACATACATATATGTACATTTACATACATGTATACATATATGTACATTTATATACATATATGTACATTTATATACATATATGTACATTTACATACATGTATACATATACCGTATTTCCTTGAATAGCCGCAGGGGCGCTAATTAATTTAAAACCTCCTGTCACTCCGGCGCTTACCAGAAGCCTGCGGGATGGCCAAGCATGCGCTAATTATTCTAAAACCTCTTCTCACTCCGGCGCTTACCTTATCATGAAAAGCACATTTAATAAAAAAAAAAAATGTTATTATTGTCTTACCTTTAGGTATAAATGAGTCCATGCCAGCTCCTTTTGAAGAAAAGCATCGATATAGAAGTCTTCCTTATCTTTCTTCAGTTTTAAAAGTCTCTCTGTCTCGATGGAGACCTTCCTTTTAAGTATTACCTCCTGCTTCGATTGAAAGTCCAGTTTAGAAAACTGTTTTATTTTAGATATGTAGTCCTCCATGGTAAAAGTCCAAGCAAACAATGACTGCGCACTCTTGCTGCAGTACCAGCAGTCGCAAGAAGAATCACTAGCGCCCTCTACCACCAGGAGGCGGGAGTCATTTAATGACTCATATTTGACCCGGCGGAAGTGCCAAGCATGCGCTAATTATTTTTGCGAAACGAGTTTAACCCGGCTGTAATTCGAGGCATGCGAATACCATATTCCCGGCGCCAATTCAAGGAAATACGGTATGTACATTTATTTACATATATGTACATTTACATACATGTATACATATATGTACATTTATATACACATATGGACATTTACATACATATATGTACATTTACATACATATATGTACATTTACATACATATATGTACATTTACATACATATATGTACATTTACATACAGTACATATACTGTATGTACATTTACATACATCTATACATATGTACATTTACATGCATGTATACATATATACATTTACATACAAACCCCAAAAGCAGTGAAGTTGTCACGTTGTGTAAATGGTAAATAAAAACAGAATACAATGATTTGCAAATCCTTTTCAACTTATATTTAATTGAATAGACTGCAAAGACAAGATATTTAACGTTCGAACTGGAAAACGTTGTTGTTGTTTGCATATATTAGCTCATTTTGAATTTGATGCCTGCAAAATGTTTCAAAAAAGCTGGCACAAGTGGCAAAAAAGACTGAGACAGTTGAGGAATGCTCACCAAAGACTTATTTGGAACATCCCACAGGTGAACGGGCTAATTGGGAACAGGTGGGTGCCATGATTGGGTATAAAAGCAGCTTCCATGAAATGCTCAGGGCGAGGGTCACCACTTTGTCAACAAATGCCTGAGCAAATCGTTAAAGAACGACATTTTTCAACCAGCTTCTGCAAGGAATTCAGGGATTTCACCATCTACGCTCCGTAATATCATCAAAAGGTTCAGAGAATCTGGAAAAATCACTGCATGTAAGCCATGATATTACGCACCTTGGAGTAGTGTAAAGGATATCACCACATGGGCTCAGGGACACTTCAGGAAACCGCTGTCAGTAACTACAGTTGGTCGCTACATCTGTAAGTGCGAGTTAAAACTCTACTATGCAAAGCCATTTATCAACAACACCCAGAAACGCCGCCGGCTTCGCTGGGCCCTAGCTCATCTAAGATGGACTGATGCAAAGTGGAAAAGTGTCCACATTGCAAATTGTTTTCGGAAACTGAACGTTGTGTCCTCCGGACCAAAGAATGTTCTAGGCGCAAAGTGTAAAAGGCAGCATGTGTGATGGTATGGGGGTGTATTAGTGCCCAAGGCATGGGTAACTTACACATCTGTGAAGGCACCATTAATGCTGAAAGGTACATACAGCTTTTGGAGCAACATATGTCGCCATCCAAGCAACGTTACCATGGACGCCCCTGCTTATTTCAGCGAGACAATGCTGAAACCTTTAAAAGGTAAAACATACCTTTTTACCTTTTAAATTCCTTCCTCTTCTTTCCTGACAATTTAAATCAATGTTCAAGTAAATTTTATTTTTTTTATTGTTAAGAATAATAAATACATTTTAATTTAATTCTTCATTTTAGCTTCTGTTTTTTCGACGAAGAATATTTGTAAAATATTTTTTTCAAACTTATTATGATTAAAATTCAAAAAAAATATTCTGGCAAATCTAGAAAATCTGTAGAATCAAATTTAAATCTTATTTCAAAGTCTTTTGAATTTCTTTTAAAATTTTTGTTCTGGAAAATCTAGAAGAAATAATGATTTGTCTTTGTTAGAAATATAGCTTGGTCCAATTTGTTATATATTCTAACAAAGTGCAGATTGGATTTTAACCTATTTAAAACGTGTCATCAAAATTCTAAAATTAATCTTAATCAGGAAAAATTACTAATGATGTTCCATAAATTATTTTTTTAATTTTTTCAAAAAGATTCGAATCAGCTAGTTTTTCTCTTCTTTTTTTCGTTTGAATTTTGAATTTTAAAGAGTCGAAATTGAAGATAAACTATGTTTCAAAATTTAATTGTCATTTTTTTTCGTGTTTTCTCCTCTTTTAAACCGTTCAATTAAGTGTAAATATCATTAATTATTAATAATAACATAGAGTTAAAGGTAAATTGAGCAAATTGGCTATTTTTGGCAATTTATTTAAGTGTGTATCAAACTGGTAGCCCTTCGCATTAATCACTACCCAAGAAGTAGCTCTTGCTTTCAAAAAGGTTGGTGACCCCTGTACTAGGGACTGTCCAGCAGTTTCTACCGTGGTGTGTCAGCGGTGTCATGTCGGGACGGGGTGGAGTGTTTTGATTTCCTGTTTTTGCAAGATGGGAAAGCAGATGCGCTCTTGAACGTTTGGGGAAAAATATAACTCCCACGTATACAAAGATAAGCAGATGCCTGGAGCATGCCGGGGGCTTACTTGTCATGTTCTGAGTGGGCTAATGCCTTTTCAGGTCCAAGAATGCTTCTTTTATTTGTTGTACAATATGCATGAACACAAAATAGACATTTTTTTTCCAGAATTGTCATTCTCAAATATAGCCTTCATCATTTTGTTTTGATCAGATTATGTTCGATTTAGGGGCTGTAACTGTACACGGTCTGTATTCAAGTTGTTTGGTACACGGTCTTAGGTTTGGTACAGAGGCGTACTTAAAGGCCTACTGAAAGCCACTACTACCGACCACGCAGTCTGATAGTTTATATATCAATGATGAAATCTTAACATTATAACACATGCCAATACGGCCGGGTTAACTTATAAAGTGACATTTTAAATTTGCCGCTAAACTTCCGGTTCGAAACGCCTCTGAGGATGACGTATGCGCGTGACGTGGCCCGGCGAACACGGGTATGGCTTCCACATTGAAGCCAATACGAAAAAGCTCTGTTTTCATTTCATAATTCCACAGTATTCTGGACATCTGTGTTCGTGAATCTGTTTCAATCATGTTCATTGCATTATGAAGAAGGAAGCTGAGCAAGCAAAGAAGAAAGTTGTCGGTGCGAAATGGACGTATTTTTCGAACGTAGTCAGCCACAACAGTACACAGCCGGCGCTTCTTTGTTTACATTCCCGAAAGATGCAGTCAAGATGGAAGAACTCGGATAACAGAGACTCTAACCAGGAGGACATTTGACTTGGATACACAGACGCCTGTAGAGAACTGGGACAACACAGACTCTTACCAGGATTACTTTGATTTGGATGACAAAGACGCAGACGTGCTACTGTGAGTATGCAGCTTTGGCTTTTTTTTGCGTATGTACGTAACTTTTTTAAAATATATAAGCTTTATGAACCTTGGGTTAGGTGAACGGTCTTTTGGGCTGAGTGATTGTGTGTGTTGATCATGTGTTTGAATTGTATTGGCGTGTTCTATGGAGCTAGGAGCTAGCAGAGGAGCTAGGAGCTAGCATAACAAACACGCAGGTGTTATTATGCAGGATTAATTTGTGGCATATTAAATATAAGCCTGGTTGTGTTGTGGCTAATAGAGTATATATATGTCTTGTGTTTATTTACTGTTGTAGTCATTCCCAGCTGAATACCAGGTACCGTGAGTATGCAGCCTTGGCTGCTAAACATTCGATAACTTGACCGTATGTGCGCGTCACGTACGTAACTTTTTAAAAATATATAAGCTTTATGAACCTTGGGTTAGGTGAACGGTCTTTTGGGCTGAGTGATTGTGTGTGTTGATCAGGTGTTTGAATTGTATTGGCGTGTTCTATGGAGCTAGGAGCTAGCAGAGGAGCTAGGAGCTAGCATAACAAACACGCAGGTGTTTTTATGCAGGATTAATTTGTGGCATATTAAATATAAGCCTGGTTGTGTTGTGGCTAATAGAGTATATATATGTCTTGTGTTTATTTACTGTTGTAGTCATTCCCAGCTGAATATCAGGTCACCCCCGCCTCTCACAGCATCTTCCCTATCTGAATAGCTTCCACTCCCCACTAGTCCTTCACTTGCACTTTACTCATCCACAAATCTTTCATCCTTGCTCAAATTAATGGGGAAATTGTCGCTTTCTCGGTCCGAATCTCTCTCACTTCATGCGGCCATCATTGTAAACAATAGGGAACTTTGCGTATATGTTCAACTGACTACGTCACGCTACTTCCGGTAGGGGCAAGCCTTTTTTTTATCAGATACCAAAAGTTGCAATCTTTATCGTCGTTGTTCTATACTAAATCTTTTCAGCAAAAATATGGCAATATCGCGAAATGATCAAGTATGACACATAGAATAGATCTGCTATCCCCGTTTAAATAAAAAAAATTCATTTCAGTAGGCCTTTAATACCCATTCGACACACATGACTTAGTCAGGGCAGGAAGTACTTCTTGCTTCATGCGTTTACCCGGGGAAAACACCCACACTGCAAAAAGTCAGTGTTCAAAAACAAGGGGAAAAAAATAACAAAAATTAGTGGTATTTTACTTGAACTAAGCAAAATGATCTGCCAATAAAGCAGGGGTCACCAACGCGGTGCCCGCGGGCACCAGGTAGCCCGTAAGGACCAGATGAGTAGCCCGCTGGCCTGTTCTAAAAATAGCTCAAATAGCAGCACTTACCAGTGAGCTGCCTCTATTTTTTAAATTGTATTTATTTACTAGCAAGCTGGTCTCGCTTTGCCCGACATTTTTAATTCTAAGAGAGACAAAACTCAAATAGAATTTGAAAATCCAAGAAAATATTCTAAAGACTTGGTCTTCACTTGTTTGAATAAATTCATTAATTTTTTTTTACTTTGCTTCTTCTAACTTTCAGAAAGACAATTTTTGAGAAAAAATACAACCTTAAAAATGATTTTAGGATTTTTAAACACATATACCTTTTTACATTTTAAATTCCTTCCTCTTCTTTCCTGACAATTTAAATCAATGTTCAGGTAAATTTATTTTTTTTATTGTAAAGAATAATAAATAATATTTAATTTAATTCTTCATTTTAGCTTCTGTTTTTTCGACGAAGAATATTTGTGAAATATTTCTTCAAACTTATTATGATTAAAATTCAAAAAAATGATTGTGGCAAATCTAGAAAATCTGTAGAATCAAATTTAAATCTTATTTCAAAGTCTTTTGAATTTCTTTTAAAATTTTTGTTCTGGAAAATCTAGAAGAAATAATGATTTGTATTTGTTAGAAATATAGCTTGGTCCAATTTGTTATATATTCTAACAAAGTGCAGATTGGATTTTAACCTATTTAAAACGTGTCATCAAAATTCTAAAATTAATCTTAATCAGGAAAAATTACTAATGATGTTGCATAAATTATTTAAAAAATTTTTTTCAAAAAGATTCTAATTAGCTAAATAAATAAATAAAATGTTCTCTTCTTTTTTCGGTTGAATTTTGAATTTTAAAGAGTCAAATTTGAAGATAAACTACAGTATGTTTCAAAATTTAATTGTCATTTTTTTGGTGTTTTCTCCTCTTTTAAACCGTTCAATTAAGTGTAAATATCATTAATTATTAATAGTAACATAGAGTTAAAGGTAAATTGAGCAAATTGGCTATTTCTGGCAATTTATTTAAGTGTGTATCAAATTGGTAGCCCTTCGCATTAATCAGTACCCAAGAAGTAGCTCTTGCTTTCAAAAAGGTTGGTGACCCCTGCAATAGAGCAAGACAATTTGGCTTGTCGAGACGTTCCAAAACAAGTAAAATTAGCTAACCTCAATGAACCCAAAAATACCTTAAAATAAGTATATTCACTTGTGATTTAGGGCTATATAAATAAACATTGATTGATTGATATTCTCACTAATAACAAGTGCACTTTTCTTGATAGAAAAAACAAATATGAAACCTTTTTTACTCAATATGTTGAATAATATTCTTAAATGAAGTAAATGCCAGTGCCATTATCTTGACATAATGACATGCGCTCTGCATTACATTTCTTGAAATAAGCAAACTTATACTAAAAACTAGTTTATTGTTCCTAATGGAAAGGCAACACGGCAAGCGCTTGTTACTCTCGGGGTCTCCTAGCCGCTCAGGCAAATCATATTTTCTAAAAATGCATTTTTCCATGGATAACATGACATCATCGCATCAAGTGCGTGCTCTTTTAGTCAATTAGTGCGCAAGGAAAATATATATATATATATATATATATATTAGGGCTGCAACTAACGATTAATTTGATAATCGATTAATCTGTCGATTATTACTTAGATTAATCGATTAATAATCGGATAAAAGAGACAAACTACATTTCTATCCTTTCCAGTAATTTATTGAAAAAAAAAACCAGCATACTGGCACCATACTTATTTTGATTATTGTTTCTCAGCTGTTTGTACATGTTGCAGTTTATAAATAAAGGTTTATTTAAAAAAAATAAAAAATAAAAAAGCCTCTGCGCATGCGCATAGCATAGATCCAACGAATCGATGACTAAATTAATCGGCAACTATTTTTATAATCGATTTAATCGATTAGTTGTTGCAGCCCTAATATATATATATATATATATATATATATATATATATATATATATATATATACATATATATATATATATATATATATATATATATATATATATATATATATATATATATATATATATATATATATATATATATATATATATATATTTGTACATATAGATATACTGTATGTATGTACATATATATGTACATTTAGGTACATATATACATATGTAAATTTATACTGTATGTACATATATATGTACATTTAGGTACATATATATGTATACACACAAATACTAATACTAACGTTCTCTGTTAGACGGCAACACGCCTTTGGAGAGTCCATCCAAGACATGCAATTCTCATGCATTCTCTCCATGAGCTTGTGCTTGAAGCTCATGGAGAGAATGCCAGGAGTGTGCAAAGCAGGAATCATGAGCAAAGGGTTGCTATTTTTGAAGAAACTAGAATATAAAACAGGGGTGGGCAATTGATTTTTTACCAGGGGCCGCATGAGCAACCCGAGCACTGCTGGAGGGCCACATCGACAATATTTCAAGTAAATTTTGCTCAATATTATTTTTGATATATACCGTAAGATAAATAACAATAATAATAATTAATAATAATAGTAATACTTCAACATAGTGTGTGTAACAGCATTCCATGACTAATATAAATAAATTAACATGAATAATAAATGACAGTAAAATAAGCACACGTATGACTGAGGAGTCATAGTGTAACTTTGTGTGGTGTTTGAGTTGTCCGACTTTTTGTGTGGCCATAAACGCACCAGTGGTTTAGTGCTATGCGTGTTAGTGACAGATGACAAGTTGGTTTTGGCCTGGTTTGTACGGCAGAAAATGACTAGTTTTTCCAGATAGAAGTGTTTTACTCATGTTTTTGGTGTGGTTATGTCCGAATATAAACAGTTTTGCTCAATAAAGGGATGGATATAATTCCTGGCCTCGAAGCATCTCGATAGACGTTACAATAATTGAAAGGTGTTCAATTGAACGGTGTTGACGTACACCGTTAGGGCCGCTTGTTGTCACTGTCACTCAAAGATGCATTGCAAAATTACACAGAATAAATGTGTTTATTTTGTTTAGAATTCAGATGGGATTTGATTTGGTGCGCGGTAGGGCTGCAACTAACGATTAATTTGATAATCGATTAATCTGTCGATTATTACTTCGATTAATCGACTGATAATCGGATAAAAGAGACAAACTACCTTTCTATCCTTTCCAGTATTTTATTGAAAAAAAACAGCATACTGGCACCATATTTATTTTGATTATTGTTTCTCAGCTGTTTGTACATGTTGCAGTTTATAAATAAAGGTTTATTTAAAAAAAAATAAAAAAAAATTTAAATTTTTTTTTTAAAAAAGCCTCTGCGCATGCGCATAGCATAGATCCAACGAATCGATGACTAAATTAATCGGCAACTATTTTTATAATCGATTTTAATCGATTTAATCGATTAGTTGTTGCAGCCCTAGTGCGCGGCATATATTTGCTGCGCGCAGAGGACGCTTGAGCAGTGCGCAATTGCGCAGGCGCGCACCTTAGAGGGAACGTTGTTAGGCAGTCCATGTCTTGTTGAAAACACGCCATTCCTCATCAACTTTTCTTTTTTTAGCGTCTCGGGTGTAAACCGTGCATCACTTGTCGCTGTGCGCCTTCACTCGCAGGTTACACACGGACACACGCCCGTAAATAATACCTTTCAAAATAAAAGCAGCACAGTTGTATTGCGCGCACGACATAGATGTTTTCTCAACTTTATTTTGTCATTTGTGATGGCAGCTGTTCACATTCACTCACAATCACGCACGCGCATACGTCCACGCGGAAGTAATACAAATAACGATTTTCAAAACAAAAGCAGCACCGTTGTATTGCACACTCGACATAGATCCTTTTTTAAATTTATTTTGTAATTTATGATTGGCCTCACGCGGGCCGGACAGGGACGCACAAAGGGCCGCAGAATGCCCAGGTCTGACATGTTTTCAGTTATTTCACCTTTTTTTTTTGTTAAGTACATAACCCCACATGTGTTCATTCATAGTTTTGATGTGACAATCTACAATGTAAATAGTCATGAAAATAAAGAAAACGCATTGAATGAGAAGGTGTGGCCTGTACTGTCACCAACCTTTTTGAAACCAAGAGCTACTTCTTGGGTACGGATTAATGCGAAGGGCTACTAGTTTGATACACACTTAAATAAATTGCCAGAAATAGCCAATTTGCTCAATTTACCTTTAACTCCATGTTATTATTAATAATTAATGATATTTACACTTAATTGAACGGTTTAAAAGAGGAGAAAACACGAAAAAAATGACAATTAAATTTTGAAACAAAGTTTATCTTCAATTTCGACTCTTTAAAATTCAAAATTCAACCGAAAAAAAGAAGAGAAAAACTAGCTAATTCGAATCTTTTTGAAAAAATGAAAAAAATAATTTATGGAACATCATTAGTAGTTTTTCCCGATTAAGATTAATTTTAGAATTTTGATGACATGTTTTAAATAGGTTAAAATCCAATCTACACTTTGTTAGAATATATAACAAATTGGACCAAGCTATATTTCTAACAAAGACAAATCATTATTTCTTCTAGATTTTCCAGAACAAAAATTTTGAAAGAAATTCAAAAGACTTTGAAATAAGATTCAAATTTGATTCTACAGATTTTCTGGATTTGCCAGAATATTTTTTTTAAATTTTAATCATAATAAGTTTAAATAAATATTTCACAAATATTCTTCGTCGAAAAAACAGAAGCTAAAATGAAGAATTAAATTAAAATGTATTTATTATTCTTAACAATAAAAAAAATTAATTTACTTGAACATTGATTTAAATTGTCAGGAAAGAAGAGGAAGGAATTTAAAAGGTAAAAAGGTATATGTGTTTAAAAATCCTAAAATCATTTTTAAGGTTGTATTTTTTCTCTAAAATCGTCTTTCTGAAAGTTAGAAGAAGCAAAGTAAAAACATTAATGAATTTATTTAAACAAGCGAAGACCAAGTCTTTAAAATATTTTCTTGGATTTTCAGATTCTATTTGAGTTTTGTCTCTCTTAGAATTAAAAATGTCGGGCAAAGCGAGACCAGCTTGCTAGTAAATTAATACAATTAAAAAAATAGAGGCAGCTCACTGGTAAGTGCTGCTATTTGAGCTATTTTTAGAACAGGCCAGCGGGCTACTCATCTGGTCCTTACGGGCTACCTGGTGCCCGCGGGCACCGCGTTGGTGACCCCTGCTGTAGATACAGTCCTGCTCAAAAGTGTACATACACTTGTAAAGAACATCATGTCATGGCTGCCTCGAGTCTCCAATCATTTCTACAACTCTTATTTTTTCTGTGATGGAGTGATTGGAGCACATACTTACTCCATTTTTGTTTCATCTGACCACAGAACTTTCCCCCAGAAGGTCTTACCTTTGTCCATGCGATGTCAGATGAAACAAAAATGGAGCGGTTTGGCCACAATACCCAACAATATGTTTGGAGGAGAAAAGGCGAGGCCATTAATCCCAGGAACACCATGCCGACCGTCAAGCGTGGTGGTGGTAGTATTATGCTCTGGGCTTGTTTTGCTGCCAATGGAACTGCTGCTTTACAGAGAGTAAATGGGACAATGAAAAAGGAGGATTACCTCAAAAGTGGTAAAGGAATGTTCTTTACAAGTGTATGTCAACTTGTCATCACGACTGTATAACATGAAGTACAGTACAGGCCAAATGTTTGCACACACCTTCTCCTCATTCAATGCATTTTCTTTATTTTCATGACTATTTACATTGTAGATTGTCCCATCAAAACTATGAATGAACACATGTGGAGTTATGTACTTAACAACATTTTTTAAATATTTGCTTACATGTCCCTTGGCAAGTTTACCTGCAATAAGGCGCTTTTGGTAGCCATCCACAAGCTTCTGCTTGGATTTTTGACCACGGAATTGGTGCAGTTCAGCTAAATGTGTTGCTTTTCTGACATGGACTTGTTTCTTCAGCATTGTCCACACGTTTAAGTCAGGACTTTGGGAAGGCCATTGTAAAACCTTCATTTTAGCCTGATTTAGCCATTCCTTTACCACTTTTGACGTGTGTTTGGGGTCAACTGCGCCCAAGATCCAACCTCCGGGCTGATTAATGGCCTCACCTTTTCTCCTCCAAACATATTGCTGGGTATTGTGGCCCAACACACCTCAAAAGTGGTAAAGGAATGGCTAAATCAGGCTAGAATGAAGCTTCAGTTGTTTTTAATCCTTCTTTGTGGGGACACTGTTGATTGTCACGTCGTGTTCGGATGTCCTTTGTGGACGCCGTCTTTGCTCCACAGTAAGTCTTTGCTGTCGTCCAGCATTCTGTTTTTGTTTACTTTGTAGTGTGGAGAATGCATAAATGTGTAAGAGTTCTTTCTTTATTCATAGTCATGTTTAAAGCAGCTAGTGTTTTTCCATTTGTACTCTTTCTATATTTTCATTTTATGTCCGCAAGTAAACTGTGTGTGTTACCTTGAAGGCTTGCACTGAAGGAGTTGGAGTACTCCCTTATATCTTATCTGTAGTACAACAATGAGGCTGTATTCCTTTCTGGAGAGGTGGGGGCTTTCTTCGGATGCAAGAAGTTGTCTCTTCCGTTTGAATGTTAGACCAATTCGAGAAGATGTGGGCTGGTCTCCTGAAGCTTCAGTAAAACTTGGTAATATTCCTATTCTGTCTTGATGGTCCTTCTTACTCTGAAAGAATTTGGGATTGACCAGTGACTTTAATTCCCTGGGAGGGAAGACTGGTCAGACGCAACAGTAGCCAGTTCAGTTGTAGTTTTTTTTTCTGCATAGCCTTCCCTAAGCTTCAATACCTTTTCTTACGGGCACTCACCTTTTGTTTATTTTTGGTTTACGCATTAGACACCTTTTTACCTGCACATGTCTCCCGCTGTTTCCGACATCTACAAAGCAATTAGCTACCGGCTGCCACCTACTGATATGGAAGAGTATTACACGGTTACTCTTTTTGGATATGAATTCCAACCATAACCAACCATGCTTCACTATAACTCTTGTCTCAGAGTAGGTGCACTGTCACGACCTGTCACACCACGTTGTGATGTAAGTCTTTGCTGTCGTCCAGCATTCTGTTTTTGTTTACTTTGTAGCCAGTTCAGTTTTAGTTTCGTTTTCCATATCCCTAAGCTTCAATGCCTTTTTTAGGGGCACTCGCCTTTTGTTTATTTTTGGTTTAAGGACTAGATACAACGTTTACAAAGCAATTAGCCACCGGCTGCCACCTACTGATATAGAAGAGTATTACACGGTTACTCTTTTTGGATATGAATTAAAACCATAACCAACCATACTTCACTATAACTCTTGTCTCAGAGTAGGTGCACTGTCACGACCTGTCACATCACGTTGTGATGTAAGTCTTTGCTGTCGTCCAGCATTCTGTTTTTGTTTACTTTGTAGCCAGTTCAGTTTTAGTTTCGTTTTCCATAGCCATCCCTAAGCTTCAATGCCTTTTTTAGGGGAACTCACCTTTTGTTTATTTTTGGTTTACGCAATAGACACCTTTTTACCTGCACATTTCTCCCGCTGTTTCCGACATCTACAAAGCAATTAGCTACCGGCTGCCACCTACTGATATGGAAGAGTATTACACGGTTACTCTTTTTGGATATGAATTCCAACCATAACCAACCATGCTTCACTATAACTCTCGTCTCAATGTAGGTGCACTGTCACGACCTGTCACATCACGTTGTGATGTAAGTCTTTGCTGTCGTCCAGCATTCTGTTGTTTTTTTTTTACTTTGTAGCCAGTTCAGTTTTAAGTTTGTTTTCCATAGCCATCCCTAAGCTTCAATGCCTTTTTTAGGGGCACTCGCCTTTTGTTTATTTTTGGTTTAAGGACTTGATACGTTTACAAAGCAATTAGCTACCGGCTGCCAACTACTGATATGGAAGAGTATTACACGGTTACTCTTTTTGGATATGAATTCCAACCATAACCAACCATGCTTCACTATAACTCTTGTCTCAAAGTAGGTGCACTGTCACGACCTGTCACACCACGTTGTGATGTAAGTCTTTGCTGTCGTCCAGCATTCTGTTTTTGTTTACTTTGTAGCCAGTTCAGTTTTAGTTTCGTTTTCCATATCCCTAAGCTTCAATGCCTTTTTTAGGGGCACTCGCCTTTTGTTTATTTTTGGTTTAAGGACTTGATACAACGTTTACAAAGCAATTAGCTACCGGCTGCCACCTACTGATATGGAAGGGTATTACACGGTTACTCTGCCGAGCTCTAGACAGCACCGACACAACGGAAAGTCAAAGCTTGCCAAAAATGTGTCTGACCACTTCTGCGGAATGTGAACCCCACCTCGGCTAAAGGGAGTCGACGTGTTCTACTATTGTTGGCAACTCTGCGAGAAACTGGAGTCCACACCTTAGACCCACTCCAGGCTCCGAGGCTAACAATCACACTACACCTCCACCGAGGTTTACTTCAGTCCTGTCTGTGGTTGTAACACCAAAACATTTGGAAAGCATTCATCCGGTTGTGCAAAAAGGTGTGTTTTGTTCTGGTGGGGGTAAGTGTCAGCTTTCCAGTGGATGTAGCTAATTGTTTTCACTGGCATTCTTCAGTGTGTGTGTAAGCGTGTTTGGAGCGGAACTCCAGGTCAAAATTCAAGATTGCGTAACAGTCTCAAGTGGTACATTTTTAAAATGATATCACTATTTGCTTTTTCTTGGTTTCTATTGACGTTATCTTCCATCTATGCCCTTTTAGTTCCCATAAATAATGACTTGTCATCGATAAATGTTATTTTATAAATTATTGGTATATTAGTGGCTCCCTGGAGCTTTTTCAAAAATGCATGAAAATGGAAAAAATATAATTTTTGTTTTACTGTATTTTCTGTCGGAGGACAAACATGACACAAAGCTAATGGTTAGAAATGCAACTGTTTATACTAAACATGCTTCACTGATGAGAGGATTTGGCTGGCGCCGTTTTTGTCCTACTAATTTCGGCGGTCCTTGAACTCACCGTAGTTTGTTTACATGTACAACTTTCTCTGACGCTGCCACAGAAAGACGTGTTTAATGCCACTTCATTGTAACGGTTATATAAGACTTTTAAAGTCATTTTGATAGTAGGCTAATATAGACACTTACATCATGTGTTGCCTTCATTATAACACTTATTACTTACGGACTCAAAATGCTGCTAACTGTTTTAACTGTTTACACTGTTTACATTGCACTTTGCACTCCCATCTAAATACTTGAATACTTACGTTGCAATACTGTATATACAATAGATAGATATTATAGATATTCTGGTAATATCTTCTTCCCCTGTATATTTCCCCCCCCCCTCATGCGACTGTTTAAATTGTTGTCTTTTTTATTCTTCTTTTACACTTTATATTTATAGACACCGTGGTTGTGAGAGGAACGTAATTTCGTCCACCTGTATGTCCTGTACAAACAGTTGTTTGACAATAAAGCTGACTTTGACTTTGACTTTGATATAAGACTTTTAAAGTCGTTTTGATAGTAGGCTAATATAGACACTTACATCATGTGTTGTCTTCATTATAACACTTATATAAGACTTTTAAAGTCATTTTGGTAGTAGGCTAATATAGACACTTACATCATGTGTTGCTTTCATTATAACACTTATATAAGACTTTTAAAGTCATTTTGATAGTAGGCTAATATAGACACTTACATCATGTGTTGCTTTCATTATAACACTTATATAAGATTTTAAAAGTCATTTTGATAGTAGGCTAATATAGATAATATAGACACTTACTGTACATCATGTGTTGTCTTCATTATAACACTTGTATAAGACTTAAAGTCATTTTGATAGTAGGCTAATATAGATACTTACATAATCTGTTGTCTTCACTATAACACTTATATAAGACTTTTAAAGTCATTTTGATAGTAGGCTAATACAACTAATATAGACACTTACATCATGTGTTGCCTTCATTATAACGGCTTATATAAGACTTTTAAAGTCATTTTGATAGTAGGCTAATATAGCTAATATAGACACTTACATCATGTGTTGCTTTCATTATAACACTTATATAAGACTTTTAAAGTCATTTTGATAGTAGGCTAATATAGACACTTTCATCATGTGTTGTCTTCATTATAACACTTATATAAGACTTTTAAAGTCATTTTGATAGTAGGCTAATATAGACACTTACATCATGTGTTGCCTTAATTATAACACTTATATAAGACTTTTAAAGTCATTTTGATAGTAGGCTAACATAGCTAATATAGACACTTGCATCATGTGTTGTCTTCATTATAACACTTATATAAGACTTTTAAAGTCATTTTGATAGTAGGCTAACATAGCTAATATAGACACTTGCATCATGTGTTGTCTTCATTATAACACTTATATAAAACTTTTAAAGTCATTTTGATAGTAGGCTAATATAGACACTTACATCATGTGTTGTCTTCATTATAACACTTGTATAAGACTTTTAAAGTCATTTTGATAGTAGGCTAATATAGACACTTACATCATGTGTTGCCTTCATTATAACACTTATATAAGACTTTTAAAGTCATTTTGATAGTAGGCTAACATAGCTAATATAGACACTTGCATCATGTGTTGTCTTCATTATAACACTTATATAAAACTTTTAAAGTCATTTTGATAGTAGGCTAATATAGCTAATATAGACACTTACATCATGTGTTGCTTTCATTATAACACTTAACACTTTCAGTCCGAGTAGTCCTACTTATCCTAGTCTAGTAGTCCTGGTCTCTTAGTTCTTGTAGTCCTACTTGTCATAGTTTAGTAGTCCTGGTCTTTTAGTCCGACTCGTCCTACTTCTCGTAGTCTTAGTCTAGTAGTCGTGGTCTTTTAGTCCTAGTAGTCCTACTTGTCCTAGTCTAGTAGTCCTGGCCTTTTAGTCCGAGTAGTCCTACTTGTCCTAGTCTAGTAGTCATGGCCTTTTAGTCCGAGTAGTCCTCCTCGTCCTAGTCTAGTAGTCCTGGTCTTTTAGTTCTTGTAGTCCTACTTGTCATAGTTTAGTAGTCCTGGTCTTTTAGTCCGACTCGTCCTACTTCTCGTAGTCTTAGTCTAGTAGTCCTGGTCTCTTAGTCCTTGTAGTCCTACTTGTCATAGTTTAGTAGTCCTGGTTTCTTAGTCCTACTTATCCTAGTCTAGTAATCTTGGTCTCGTAGTCCTGGTCTTTTAGTCCGAGTAGTCCTACTTGTCCTAGTCTAGTAGTCCTGGTCTCTTAGTCCGAGTAGTCCTAATTGTCTTAGTCTAGTAGTCCTGGTCTCTTAGTCCGAGTAGTCCTACTTGTCCTACTTGTCCTAGTCTAGTAGTCCTTAGTCTAGTAGTCTTTAGTCCTAGTACTTCTACTTGTCCTGGTCTTTTAGTCCTTGCTCTAGTAGTCCTGGTCTTTTAGTCCTAGTAGTCGTACTCGTCCTGGTATTTTAGTCCTAGTAGTCCTACTTGTCCTAGTGTAGTAGTCCTGGCCTTTCAGTCTTAGTAGTCCTACTTGTCCTAGTCTAGTAGTCCTGGTCTCTTAGTTCTTGTAGTCCTACTTGTCATAGTTTAGTAGTCCTGGTCTTTTAGTCCGACTCGTCCTACTTCTCGTAGTCTTAGTGTAGTAGTCCTGGTCTCTTAGTCCTTGTAGTCCTACTTGTCATAGTTTAGTAGTCCTGGTCTCTTACTTATCCTAGTCTAGTAATCTTGGTCTCGTAGTCCTAGTCTTTTAGTCCGAGTAGTCCTACTTGTCCTAGTCTAGTAGTCCTGGTCTCTTAGTCCAAGTAGTCCTAATTGTCTTAGTCTGGTAGTCCTGGTCTCTTAGTCCGAGTAGTCCTACTTGTCCTAGTCTTGTAGTCCTTAGTCTAGTAGTCTTTAGTCCTAGTACTTCTACTTGTCCTGGTCTTTTAGTCCTTACTCTAGTAGTCCTGGTCTTTTAGTCCTAGTAGTCCTACTTGTCCTGGTCTTTTAGTCCTAGTAGTCCTACTTGTTCTAGTGTAGTAGTCCTGGCCTTTTAGTCCAAATAGTCCTACTTGTCCTAGTCTAGTAGTCCTGGTCTCTTAGTTCTTGTAGTCTTACTTGTCATAGTTTAGTAGTCCTGGTCTTTTAGTCCGACTCGTCCTACTTCTCGTAGTCTTAGTCTAGTAGTCCTGGTCTCTTAGTCCTTGTAGTCCTATTTGTCATAGTTTAGTAGTCCTGGTCTTTTAGTCCGACTCGTCCTACTTCTCGTAGTCTTAGTCTAGTAGTCCTGGTCTCTTAGTCCTTGTAGTCCTACTTGTCATAGTTTAGTAGTCCTGGTCTCTTAGTCCTACTTATCCTAGTCTAGTAATCTTGGTCTCGTACTCCTGGTCTTTTAGTCCGAGTAGTCCTACTTGTCCTAGTCTAGTAGTCCTGCTCTCTTCTAGTAGTCCTGGTCTCTTAGTCCGAGTAGTCCTACTTGTCCTAGTCTAGTAGTCCTTAGTTTAGTAGTCTTTAGTCCTAGTACTTCTACTTGTCCTGGTCTTTTAGTCCTTGCTCTAGTAGTCCTGGTCTTTTAGTCCTAGTAGTCCTACTTGTCCTGGTCTTTTAGTCCTAGTAGTCCTACGTGTCCTGGTCTTTTAGTCCTAGTAGTCCTACTTGTCTTAGTCTACTAGTCCTGGTCTTTTAGTCCTAGTAGTCCTACTTGTCCTAGTCTAGTAGTCCTTAGTTTAGTAGTCTTTAGTCCTAGTACTTCTACTTGTTCTGGTCTTTTAGTCCTTGCTCTAGTAGTCCTGGTCTTTTAGTCCTAGTAGTCCTACTTGTCTTAGTCTACTAGTCCTGGTCTTTTAGTCCTAGTAGTCCTACTTGTCCTAGTCTAGTAGTCCTTAGTTTAGTAGTCTTTAGTCCTAGTACTTCTACTTGTCCTGGTCTTTGAGTCCTTGCTCTAGTAGTCCTGGTCTTTTAGTCTTAGTAGTCCTACTTGTCCTGATCTTTTAGTCCTAGTAGTCCTACTTGTCTTAGTCTACTAGTCCTGGTCTTTTAGTCCTAGTAGTCCTACTTGTCCTAGTCTAGTAGTCCTGGCCTTTTAGTCTTAGTAGTCCTACTTGTCCTGGTCTTTTAGTCCTAGTAGTCCTACTTGTCTTAGTCTACTAGTCCTGGTCTTTTAGTCCTAGTAGTCCTACTTGTCCTAGTCTAGTAGTCCTGGCCTTTTAGTCCTAGTAGTCCTACTTGTCCTGGTCTTTTAGTCCTAGTAGTCCTACTTGTCCTAGTCTAGTAGTCCTGGCCTTTTAGTCCGAGTAGTCCTACTTGTCCTGGTCTTTTAGTCCTAGTAGTCCTACTTGTCCTAGTCTAGTAGTCCTGGCCTTTTAGTCGGAGTAGTCCTACTTGTCCTGGTCTTTTAGTCCTAGTAGTCCTACTTGTCCTAGTCTAGTAGTCCTGGCCTTTTAGTCCGAGTAGTCCTACTTGTCCTGGTCTTTTAGTCCCAGTAGTCCTACTTGTCCTAGTCTAGTAGTCCTGGTCTTTTAGTCCGAGTACTCCTACTTGTCCTGGTCTTTTAGTCCTAGTAGTCCTACTTGTCCTAGTCTAGTAGTCCTGGCCTTTTAGTCCGAGTAGTCCAAGTACAAACTACGGAGAGTTCAAGGACCGGCAAAATTAGTAGGACAAAAGGGCGCTCAGCAAATAGTGTCATCAGTGAAGCATGTTTCATATAATGATGTTTATTCCATTGATGATTTGGTCCATTTTCAGTCCATGTAAACTGAACAATGGTCTTCTGCGCTGGTATTTGGCCGCCATGAAGTGCTCACTTGACAAGTGAACCATGTAGGGACGTGCTACCAAACCAGAGACCATGTAGGGACGTGCTACCAAACCAGAGACCATGTAGGGACGTGCTACCAAACCAGAGACCGAGGAAAACAACAAGACAAGCAAAAGTCTGTTGGCGTGTGTTCTCTTCTTCTGTGGTTGAGGTGCAATGTGGTGCTGCGGCACCCGAGAAATAAAAGCAGGTCTCGGTTTCGGTGTTAGCTTCCTGTCCTCCTTCTGGTGCTGCTGAACCGCTAACATCCTCTGGGCCAGAAGTACTTGTCAAAATGGGGGATTTTTTTTATGCTGAAGAAACAAGTCCATGTCAGAAAAGCAACACATTTAGCTGAAATGCACCAATTTTGTCAGGAGGAGAGGTCAAAAATAACAAAACACACACACACACACACACACACACACACACACACACACACACACACACACACACACACACACACATATATATATATATATATATATATATATATATGTGTGTGTGTGTAGCATGCTAAAATAAGAGATGCTAACATACTTCTAAGATGGCGCCACGTATCTAAACCCATGATTTTTTTTGGGTTTAAACATACAAAATTTGCAAAAAAAAAAATAGCGTTATGTTAGTATGCTAACTAAAAAAATAGCTAGCACAAAACATTATATATATATATATATATATATATATATATATATATGTATATATATATATATAT
>NC_084753.1:42669194-42674194 GCF_033978785.1 Entelurus aequoreus
ATGAAATGCAAATATATATATATATATATATATATATGTATATTTCTTTTTAATGCATCTTATTGGCATTTTTCCAGATATCATTCCATGACATGTCAGGGGTTGATTTTTTTTTATTTTTTTTTTTCCCATAAAGAAATACAATCATGTGTGCTTACGGACTGTATCCCTGCAGACTGTATTTATCTATATTGACATATAATGTATATATTGTGTTTTTTATGTTGATTTAATAAAAAATAAAAAATATATTATTTTTTATTTTGTATTTTTATTTTTTTTTCTTCATCATTTTACCTGGCCTGGGAATGATATGTGTTAAAAAAAAAGTACTTCATATATATATATATATATATATATATATATTTATATATATATATATACACTGCAGTTCAAAGGTTTGTAGACGGTCGAGTTTCAGATGAAAGTTCTATTTTTCTGGCCATTTTGAGCGTTTAATTGACCCCACAAATATGATGCTCCAGAAACTCAATCTGCTCAAAGGAAGGTCAGTTTTGTAGCTTCTGTAACGAGCTAAACTGTTTTCAGATGTGTGAACATGATTGCACAAGGGTTTTCTAATCACCAATTAGCCTTCTGAGCCAATGAGCAAACACATTGTACCATTAGAACACTGCAGTGATAGTTGCTGGAAATGGGCCTCTATACACCTATGTAGATATTGCACCAAAAACCAGACATTTGCAGCTAGAATTGTCATTTACCACATTAGCAATGTATAGAGTGTATTTCTTTCAAGTTAAGACTAGTTTAAAGTAGGGCTGCAACTAACGATTAATTTGATAATCGATTAATCTGTCGATTATTGCTTCGATTAATCGATTAATAATCGGATAAAAGAGACAAACTACATTTCTATCCTATCCGGTATTTTATTGAAAAAAAAACAGCATACTGGCACCATACTTATTTTGATTATTGTTTCTCAGCTGTTTGTAAATGTTGCAGTTTATAAATAAAGGTTTAGTAAAAAAAAAAAAAAAAAAAAAAATTTAATTTAAAAAAAATAAAAATAAAAATAAAAACTCTGCGCATAGCATAGATCCAACGAATCGATGACTAAATTAATCGGCAACTATTTTAATAATTGATTTTAATCGATATAATCGATTAGTTGTTGCAGCCCTAGTTTAAAGTTATCTTCATTGAAAAGTACAGTGTTTTCCTTCAAAAATAAGGACATTTCAATGTGACCCCAAACTTTTGAACAGTAGTGTGTATATATATATATATATATATATATATATATATATATATATATATATATATATATATATATATATATATTATATATTTATTACATATTTTTGTACCTTCATTTCAAGAGTTTGTTTACATTGGTTGTTGTCCATGCTTGTTTTGACATTTGATGTACTTTCCGCCTTGAGAGCTGAGGGGAAGTAAACATGTTAACATTTATTACATTTGTCTCCTGCTCCATATTTACGTAGGTCCTAAAAAAAATGTCAATAAGTATCAATATGGACCAATATATAACACTTACATGGTGATACGGTTTTCAGCCCTGTGTAACTGCCGATATTGGGAGATCCACTGTACGAGTACACTTTGATTCTGCGTGAACGCTAGCAAGCAAACCCTTGGCAAAGCCTTTGGTTGACCTGTGTAGACCATCTCTAATCTGGACGACTGTGATGTTGGTTTCCTTCCACAGCCTGGCGGTGTCCCATAAACTAGACTCGGACACTAACCCAACCTTTCTGCCCCAACATCCTCCTCCTCTGCACCATTCTAACCCCTTCTGTCGCTCACAGCTCACCATGTCGCCCGCCAACCCTTTTCTCTCCTTCCTCCAGCACAACCCTTTTTATGAAGACATGGTAACTCCGCCCCTAACTTCCTCGCTGCCCCCTATGCCCTTCCTTTCCAGTTCTCGGCCTCCCATAGCGCAACTCTTTCCACAGTCGAATAACCTTACCCCTACGCAGTGCTGTGGCAGTCCGAGTACCGAGGACTTCGTCCCTCGTTTCACCAACGCTGCGCTCTCCACGGGAGAGGCCTTCAGCAAGAAGGCTGCCAATCCTTTTACCGGGGATCAGGAACCCGATCCGGGGTGGGACGAATCCTTTGAGGCGTTTGCCTCTGATAGGCTGCAAGTTCCCCAAGACTGCACCACAGCTGACCAAATATGTCAAGGCTTAGTCAGTTCCCGTCCTCAAGAGCACGGCACGGATCAAGGGACAAATACCAATGGTAATGACACACTGAATCCTAAACCTTCAGGTCTCACCATTCACTGTCTGGACACGATCCCTGAGGATGCAAGCTTTGACTACCACAATGAAATGTTCAGCACGTTCACAATCTCACAATCATCCCGTCACCCTGAATTGCATCAAGCTAACAGCAGCACTAACACAAACATCTTAACTGACGCTAACACTCATCCCGCCGCCTGTCACACCTCCAGTTTGCCGGATCCTGCCGGCTCCTCGGGTATAGGCAGTTCTGTCGACGACGACTTCCTCGCCTGCCTTTCTTCGTATTCAGTGTCAGACGTATTCTCTGCTGGCTCCTCAGATGAAACCGAGCCACAAAAGAGTGAAAGAAGTGTTCTCAGCTCGGAGATTTTGTCTGAATCAGCTATCAGCTGTCAGGATTGTAGCGCTTACGATTATCTACCTACTGATGCAGCCCAAAAAACTATGATTCCGAACGAGCATGAGACTGTAGAGGCAGACTGGTCGGATCCAGAGGGGTCAGGAGTCCTTACCCTGGGATTGAAAGGTGCAGATATACAGACGCCAACAAAAAAGGACCTGCAACCAAAGCCCAATATCTCTCCACCGTCTAACCACCAAAATGAAGAGAAATGCCAAGGTGAATCTAGTGGATCGATGCAGGCCTTTTCAGGTAAACCGTTTTCCACTCTGCCATCTCTCTACATCACAACGTTCTCCCCGGACACCAGGAAGTCCTTGCCCCTCGAGGACATGGGAGGACAGGAAGGTCACCAACAGCCTCTTGGACCCTTTAGGCTTTTTGGCGAGCCCTTCACCGCCAACTCTAAGACATTTGACCAGAATGCCAGTAGTTTTCTCCAAAGCCTCTATGTGACCCCTGACTCACAGAGCTACCAAAGTTGCCGGTCACAACCGTCTTCCATGTTAGAGTTCACTGAGAAGCTCGATTCTGAGAACTTGTGTGAGGAGTTTGGGGCTATTCCGAGCCCCGAGGATTCCAACAGTAGTTCAAAAAAACAAATTGACTGGTTTCCACAGTCTCTGGTCATGGAGGACAAAACGGGTACCTGTGAGCCAGGTATCACAGCAAATGGTGACGAGAGATTGCCAGTTCTCCCTGCGACTCTAAAAGACTTTCATTTAAAAGCCAGACGTAGCGCCGTTTTAGATGACTTGTTTGTGAGAAAGCCGCTGCTACTGCACCGCTCCCGGTCCGAAGGAACCCTCGCAACCACCCTGGACAATCTCCTCCCACTCTCTCTCTGGAACGAGCTCCAGGAGTTGTCCTCTTCCCAGTGTGACACCTCCCTTTTCACCCCCTCTGCTGCTCCTCTAACTCCTCAAAGTAGCTGCCTCCCGTCTCTCCCGTCCCCTCTTTCCGGCGCCTCTGCGCCACCCAGCGTGTTCGAGTCGCCCGCCCGGGCAAAGCCAAAACTTCAGGAGGCGCAGGAACGCCGGCAGTGTCGGGAGAACAGGTGAGGTTGCGCATGCTCAATCAGGTGGATGAAGCACTTTCTTTTCCGCCCTCCGTCTTCCGGACTGTCCTCTCCGTTAACTGGCCCTCCTTCCGCCTGCTTGTTCTCTGTGCCGCTGACTCCAAAGGGGACCCTGAGTTGTGGTGTGACCTTCTCTTTTTATCACTCTGTTAACACACAAACGCACTAATCCTGTCAGGGCTTCCTCCGTAGGTGTCCTGTCTTCGTGGTATTGGGAGGGGAAACACTGCCTCCGGCCAATTAGCAGTTATTATTTCCCGCCCATTCTTACCACAAACCTTTCCTTTTCCTACGCACACAAGCACCATCCCCCCCTTCCTCTTATAGGACCTGTTATTGTTCTCACACTCCCCCCGCCCCCCCCCAAAAAGGTGTTGTTGTGTTACTGATAGCGTTTCCTTTTCACCCGGGGGCAATAACTCACTTAACACAATGTTTGCATGCAGGCACACAATTAAAACCACTTCAGAATAAATTCAGCGACGTTCATTTCCAAAGAAGAGCCTCTACACCAGACCTGGGCAAAACACGGCCCGTTAGGATTTTCGATCCGGCTTTAATTTTTTTTAGACCTTTATCATCAAAACTGTAGCCGCCATTATGGTGTGCAGTGCTGTTTTTAAATTACTGTAAGTCTTGAACTATAACGGTCAAAATCTGCGCTTCGTGTGTTATACGAGTTATTACTGACAACTTCAAAGGGTGAGCTAGCCTCGGGGTTAGCAACTCGGGCTTTTAGCCTAGTAGCTAGCACGCTAACCTCTCAATCGGGCCTCAGCTACAATGGTGCCGTGACCCGGATTGGAGTGAGTGGCGTTTAGTAGGGTGAGTTTAACAGAGGCCAGCCATGGTGTGTGGGTCTTTTGTACCTTGATAAACCTTACTCCCTGACAACTTCAAAGGGTGAGCTAGCCTCGGGGTTAGCAACTCGGGCTTGTAGCCTAGTAGCTAGCACGCTAACCTCTCAATCGGGCCTCAGCTACAATGGTGCCGTGACCCGGATTGCAGTGAGTGAGGTTTATTGGGGTGAGTTTAACAGAGGCCAGGCATGGTGTGTGGGTCTTTTGTACCTTGATAAACTTTACTCCCTGACAACTTCAAAGGGTGTGCTAGCCTCGGGGTTCGCAGCTCGGGCTTTTAGCCTAGTAGCTAGCACGCTAACCTCTCAATCGGGCCTCAGCTACAATGGTGCCGTGACCCGGATTGCAGTGAGTGAGGTTTATTGGGGTGAGTTTAACAGAGGCCAGGCATGGTGTGTGGGTCTTTTGTACCTTAATAA
>NC_084753.1:42681694-42729194 GCF_033978785.1 Entelurus aequoreus
GCAAAACAATTGGTATTGATTCAAAGGTGACAGGTGCCCATCCCTAGCCACGCCCACTTTAATAGCGAATAAGCCATCCGAGTAGAAACGCTATGGATGGCTGAAAAAAAAAAAAAAAAGTGACATTAATTGCAAAAAAGACGGTTGCAAAACAATTGGTATTGACTCGAAGGTGGCAGGTGCCCATCCATAGCCACGCCCACTTTAATGGTGAAGAAGCCATACAAGTAGAAACGCTATGGATGGCTGAAAAAAAAGTGTCATAATTAATTGCCAAAAAAGACGGTTGCAAAACAATTGGTATCGACTCAAAGGTGACAGGTGCCCATCCCTAGCCACGCCCACTTTAATAGCGAATAAGCCATGCGAGTAGAAACGGTATGGATGGCTGAAAAAAAAAGGGACATTAATTGCAAAAAAGACGGTTGCAAAACAATTGGTATTGACTCAAAGTTGACAGGTGCCCATCCCTAGCCACGCCCACTTTAATAGCGAATAAGCCATGCGAGTAGAAACGCTATGGATGGCTGAAAAAAAAAGGGACATTAATTGCAAAAAAGACGGTTGCAAAACAATTGGTATTGACTCAAAGGTGACAGGTTCCCATCCATAGCCACGCCCACTTTAATGGTGAAGAAGCCATACGAGTAGAAACGTTATGGATGGCTGGGGGGAAAAAAAAGTGTCATAATTAATCGTCAAAAAAGACGGTTGCAAAACAATTGGTATTGACTCAAAGGTGACAGGTTCCCATCCATAGCCACGCCCACTTTAATGGTGAAGAAGCCATACGAGTAGCTACGTTATGGATGGCTGGGGGGGAAAAAAAAGTGTCATAATTAATCGTCAAAAAAGACGGTTGCAAAACAATTGGTATTGACTCAAAGGTGACAGGTTCCCATCCATAGCCACGCCCACTTTAATAGCGAATAAGCCATCCGAGTAGAAACGCTATGGATGGCTGAAAAAAAAGTGTCATAATTAATCGCCAAAAAAGACGGTTGCAAAACAATTGGTATTGACTCAAAGGTGACAGGTGCCCATCCATAGCCACGCCCACTTTAATGGTGAAGAAGCCATACGAGTAGAAACGTTATGGATGGCTGGGGGAAAAAAAAAGTGTCATAATTAATCGCCAAAAAAGACGGTTGCAAAACAATTGGTATTGACTCAAAGGTGACAGGTGCCCATCCCTAGCCACGCCCACTTTAATAGCGAATAAGCCATGCGAGAAACGGTATGGATGGCTGAAAAAAAAAAAAAAAGTGACATTAATTGCAAAAAAGACAGTTGCAAAACAATTGGTATTGACTCAAAGGTGACAGGTTCCCATCCCTAGCCACGCCCACTTTAGAGGTGAATAAGCCATCCGAGTAGGAACGCTATGGATGGCTGAAAAAAAAGTGTCATAATTAATTGCAAAAAAGACGGTTGCAAAACAACTGGTATTGACTCAAAGGTGACAGGTGCCCATCCCTAGCCACGCCCACTTTAATAGCGAATAAGCAATCCGAGTAGAAACGCTATGGATGGCTGAAAAAAAAAAAGTGGCATTAATTGCAAAAAAGATGGTTGCAAAACAATTGGTATTGACTCGAAGGTGACAAGTGACCATCCCTATCCACGCCCACTTTAATAGCGAATAAGCAATCCGAGTAGAAACGCTATGGATGGCTGAAAAAAAAAAAGTGGCATTAATTGCAAAAAAGATGGTTGCAAAACAATTGGTATTGACTCGAAGGTGACAAGTGACCATCCCTATCCACGCCCACTTTAATAGCGAATAAGCAATCCGAGTAGAAACGCTATGGATGGCTGAAAAAAAAAAAAAAGTGTCATTAATTGCAAAAAAGACGGTTGCAAAACAATTGGTATTGACTCGAAGGTGACAGGTGCCCATCCCTAGCCACGCCCACTTTAATGGTGAATAAGCCATCCGAGTAGCAACGCTATGGATGGCTGAAAAAAAGTGTCATAAATAATTGCAAAAAAGACGGTTGCAAAACAATTGGTATTGACTCAAAGGTGACAGGTGCCCATCCCTAGCCACGCCCACTTTAATAGCGAATAAGCCATCCGAGTAGAAACGGTATGGATGGCTGAAAAAAAAAAAAAAAGGGGGCATTAATTGCAAAATAGACGGTTGCAAAGCAATTGGTATTGACTCAAAGGTGACAGGCGCCCATCCCTAGCCACGCCCACTTTAATGGTGAAGGAGTCATACGAGTAGAAACGCTATGGATGGCTGAAAAAAAAGTGTCATAAATAATTGCAAAAAAGACGGTTGCAAAACAACTGGTATTGACTCAAAGGTGACAGGTGCCCATCCCTAGCCACGCCCACTTTAATGGTGAAGAAGCCATACGAGTAGAAACGCTACGGACGGACGGAAAACCGAACAGCGTTGCGGTTGAAAGAAAAAAAAAATGTCATAATTAATCGCCAAAAAAGACGGTTGCAAAACAATTGGTATTGATTCAAAGGTGACAGGTGCCCATCCCTAGCCACGCCCACTTTAATAGCGAATAAGCCATCCGAGTAGCAACGCTATGGATGGCTGAAAAAAAAGTGTCATAATTAATTGCAAAAAAGGTGGTTGCAAAACAATTGGTATTGATTCAAAGGTGACAGGTGCCCATCCCTAGCCACGCCGCCCACTTTAATAGCGAATAAGCAATCCGAGTGGAAACGCTGTGGATGGCTGAAAAAAAAGTGTCATAATTAATCGCCAAAAAAGACGGTTGCAAAACAATTGGTATTGACTCAAAGGTGACAGGTGCCCATCCCTAGCCACGCCCACTTTAATGGTGAAGGAGTCATACGAGTAGAAACGCTATGGATGGCTGAAAAAAAAGTGTCATAAATAATTGCAAAAAAGACGGTTGCAAAACAACTGGTATTGACTCAAAGGTGACAGGTGCCCATCCCTAGCCACGCCCACTTTAATGGTGAAGAAGCCATACGAGTAGAAACGCTACGGACGGACGGAAAACCGAACAGCGTTGCGGTTGAAAGAAAAAAAAAATGTCATAATTAATCGCCAAAAAAGACGGTTGCAAAACAATTGGTATTGATTCAAAGGTGACAGGTGCCCATCCCTAGCCACGCCCACTTTAATAGCGAATAAGCCATCCGAGTAGCAACGCTATGGATGGCTGAAAAAAAAGTGTCATAATTAATTGCAAAAAAGGTGGTTGCAAAACAATTGGTATTGATTCAAAGGTGACAGGTGCCCATCCCTAGCCACGCCGCCCACTTTAATAGCGAATAAGCAATCCGAGTGGAAACGCTGTGGATGGCTGAAAAAAAAGTGTCATAATTAATCGCCAAAAAAGACGGTTGCAAAACAATTGGTATTGACTCAAAGGTGACAGGTGCCCATCCCTAGCCACGCCCACTTTAATGGTGAAGGAGTCATACGAGTAGAAACGCTATGGATGGCTGAAAAAAAAGTGTCATAAATAATTGCAAAAAAGACGGTTGCAAAACAACTGGTATTGACTCAAAGGTGACAGGTGCCCATCCCTAGCCACGCCCACTTTAATGGTGAAGAAGCCATACGAGTAGAAACGCTACGGACGGACGGAAAACCGAACAGCGTTGCGGTTGAAAGAAAAAAAAAATGTCATAATTAATCGCCAAAAAAGACGGTTGCAAAACAATTGGTATTGATTCAAAGGTGACAGGTGCCCATCCCTAGACACGCCCACTTTAATAGCGAATAAGCCATCCGAGTAGCAACGCTATGGATGGCTGAAAAAAAAGTGTCATAATTAATTGCAAAAAAGGTGGTTGCAAAACAATTGGTATTGATTCAAAGGTGACAGGTGCCCATCCCTAGCCACGCCCACTTTAATAGCGAATAAGCAATCCGAGTGGAAACGCTGTGGATGGCTGAAAAAAAAGTGTCATAATTAATCGCCAAAAAAGACGGTTGCAAAACAATTGGTATTGACTCAAAGGTGACAGGTGCCCATCCCTAGCCACGCCCACTTTAATAGCGAATAAGCAATCCGAGTACAAACGGTATGGATGACTGAAAAAAAAAAAAAAAAAAAGTGACATTAATTGCAAAAAAGACGGTTGCAAAACAACTGGTATTGACTCAAAGGTGACAGGTGCCCATCCCTAGCCACGCCCACTTTAATGGTTCCGCCTCCAAATGCTGCATTATTGAATGGTTAAATCTGGTCATTCAAGCACTAATATGAATCTTGCTTTCAGTTCCTGCACATTTTATGTACCTTTTTTTTTTTTTGGTACTCTGACTAGTTTCCCCCGATTTCAGGTGTTAAGGTAAGATCCTTCCTTTCTTATTGGCTTATGGCTTGTGCTCAGCTACTTGGCGTCAGAGCTTCACTTCCCCCCAAGCACACGCGCCGCCGACCGCTCGCAGGCGTGTACCCAAATGCCAAATGCGCCTTAAATGTTTTTTAGTTTGGGACGTCCACTTGAAACGCCAACTGACGCTTTGCCACGTTATGGTTTTAGTGCACAACGGATGCCACTTGCACTTAGTCACCGCCATGTGAGCGATCCACATGTACTTACCTGCACTTCCACGCCAAGGAGACCCTCCAATACTTCCATGTCTTCCATTTGTATTCAAGCCGAATGTATTGTTGTTGTTGTGGGTGTTGCGGGCCCTCAGGGGGGAAAAGGAACGTTTACAAGCCGTGACGCAATTCTGTTTCACACATTTTCTATATTTAATAAAGAATATTTAGTGTTTCTTCCTCACCGTATGTTGGCTGTGGATCTTCCTTTCTTGCATTACCTATCTACTCACCTTTTCTTATGTTACAGCCTCAACCCCAAAATGGATTGCATTCATTTGTTGTCCTCAAAGTTCTACACACAATACCCCGTAATGACAGCGTGGAAAAAACAAAGACATTTTGCAAGTTTTGTCAAAATAATTACAGCTTCAAGTCTTTTTCAATACGAGGCAACACGCTTGGCACACCTATCTTTGGATGGTAATTGTTGGTTTTTATCCAGGATGTCTCCGTACATCGCTGCATTCATCTTTCCCTCCATCAGGTTGGATGGAAAGCGTCGGTTTTCATCCAGGATGTCTCCGTACATTGTTGCATTCATCTTTCCCTCCATGAGTTTGGACAGGAAGTGTTCGTTTTCATCCAGGATGTCTCCGTACATCGCTGCATTCATCTTTCCCTCCATGAGTTTGGACAGGAAGTGTTCGTTTTCATCCAGGATGTCTCCGTACATCGCTGCATTCATCTTTCCCTCCATGAGTTTGGACGGGAAGTGTTAGTTTTCATCCAGGATGTCTCCGTATATTGCTGCATTCATCTTTCCCTCCATCAGGTTGGATGGAAAGCGTCGGTTTTCCTCCAGGATGTCTCCGTACATTGTTGCATTCATCTTTCCCTCCATGAGTTTGGACAGGAAGTGTTCGTTTTCATCCAGGATGTCTCCGTACATCGCTGCATTCATCTTTCCCTCCATGAGTTTGGACGGGAAGTGTTAGTTTTCATCCAGGATGTCTCCGTACATTGCTGCATTCATCTTTCCCTCCATGAGTTTGGACGGGAAGTGTTAGTTTTCATCCAGGATGTCTCCGTATATTGCTGCATTCATCTTTCCCTCCATCAGGTTGGATGGAAAGCGTCGGTTTTCATCCAGCATGTCTCCGTACATTGTTGCATTCATCTTTCCCTCCATGAGTTTGGACGGGAAGTGTTAGTTTTCATCCAGGATGTCTCCGTACATTGTTGCATTCATCTTTCCCTCCATCAGGTTGGATGGAAAGCGTCGGTTTTCCTACAGCATGTCTCCGTACATTGTTGCATTCATCTTTCCCTCTATGAGTTTGTACGGGAAGTGTTAGTTTTCCTCCAGGATGTCTCCGTACATCGCTGCATTCATCTTTCCCTCCATCAGGTTGGATGGAAAGTATCAGTTTTCATCCAGGATGTCTCCGTACATTGCTGCATTCATCTTTTCCTCCATCAGGTTGGATGGAAAGTATCAGTTTTCATCCAGGATGTCTCCGTACATCGTTGCATTCATCTTTCCCTCCATGAGTTTGGACGGGAAGTGTTAGTTTTCATCCAGGATGTCTCCGTACATTGTTGCATTCATCTTTCCCTCCATGAGTTTGGACGGGAAGTGTTAGTTTTCATCCAGCATGTTTCCGTACATTGCTGCATTCATCTTTCCCTCCATCAGGTTGGATGGAAAGCGTCGGTTTTCATACAGCATGTCTCCGTACATTGTTGCATTCATCTTTCCCTCTATGAGTTTGTACGGGAAGTGTTAGTTTTCCTCCAGGATGTCTCCGTACATCGCTGCATTCATCTTTCCCTCCATCAGGTTGGATGGAAAGTATCAGTTTTCATCCAGGATGTGTCCGTACATCGTTGCATTCATCTTTCCCTCCATGAGTTTGGACGGGAAGTGTTAGTTTTCATCCAGGATGTCTCCGTACATTGTTGCATTCATCTTTCCCTCCATGAGTTTGAACGGGAAGTGTTAGTTTTCATCCAGCATGTTTCCGTACATTGCTGCATTCATCTTTCCCTCCATCAGGTTGGATGGAAAGCGTCGGTTTTCATACAGCATGTCTCCGTACATTGTTGCATTCATCTTTCCCTCTATGAGTTTGTACGGGAAGTGTTAGTTTTCCTCCAGGATGTCTCCGTACATCGCTGCATTCATCTTTCCCTCCATCAGGTTGGATGGAAAGCGTCGGTTTTCCTCCAGGATGTCTCCGTACATTGTTGCATTCATCTTTCCAAACAATAACACAGCCACTTGTAAATGTGTTAGCATATTATTAGCTAATGCTATAATTGAATGTGCATGAAAACACTCCTACAGACGTCACACATGGGACGCTTTAGTAAGTATGAATTGTTTTAGTTATATTGTAAAACTTACAAACGTTGCTTCATTCTTCAACCGATTCAAACCTTCCACCTTCAACAAATTTCCAAGAATTCCAGTTTTTTTTCCCAACCTTTTTAGTTTGACTACTCCTTTTTCCTTTTTTCATCCCATTTCAACCGTTACACCAGGGGTGTCCAAACTTTTTCCACCGAGGGCCGCACACTGAAAAATCAAAGCAAGCGGGGGCCATTTTGATATTTTTTTCATTTTAAAAACCAATACAATATATGTATAAAAAATATTATTTTTTTATACATATAAAATGATACGTTTTATTGTTGTTTATGTTTTTTGTTTGTTCGTTTTAGGCCCTTTTTAAAAAAAAATTGTTATTTAAATGGCAACTAAAAAATATGCAACGTTTTCCCCCCAAAATATCTCAAAGTGTAATATTTAATGTGACGTAAACGGAGCCTTTAATAGGTCAATAATTCATAATGACATTGATTTTGATTCATTATTATTTTTTAAAGAAAGAAACAGCCTGCATGGCAGCTTTGTGTTATTACAGTAAATAATGCAACATTTTCTTGTTACATTTCACCTGTTTGCTCTTTTATAACACTTTTTATGTTGTTTTTTTTTTTTTCATCGTATTTTTAGAATGTGCCGTGGGGCCGTTAAATTTTTTTACCTGCGGGCCGCAAATGGCCGCACTTTGGACACCCCTGCGTTACACCATCAAAACATAATTTAGCCATTTACCGCGTTATGGACTCACCCTCATCGAGACACGACCAAACGCACACGGCCTCTAAGCCCAAAGCGGTCGACCGGGCCATTGACAAATGGCACCAACAGGCCCAGAAAGGTCAGAGAAGACACGAGTCAGTTAGCCATTTACCGCGTTATGGACTCACCCTCATCGAGACACGACCAAACGAACACGGCGCTGCCTCTAAGCCCAAAGCGGTCGACCGGGCCCTTGACAAATGGCAATAACAGGCCGGAGAAGACACAAGTCAGTTAGCCATTTACCACGTTATGGACTCACCCTCATCGAGACACGACCAAACGCACACGGCGCTGCCCCAAAGTCGAAAGCGGTCGATCGGGCCCTTGACAAATGGCACTAACAGGCCCAGAAACGTCGGAGAAGACACGAGTTAGTTAGCCATTTACCGCGTTATGGACTCACCCTCATCGAGACACGACCAAACGCACACGGCGCTGCCCCAAAGCCGAAAGCGGTCGACCTGGCCCTTGACAAATGGCACTAACAGGCCGGAGAAGACACGAGTCAGTTAGCCATTTACCGCGTTATGGACTCACCCTCATCGAGACATGACCAAATGAACACGGAGCTGCCTCTAAGCCCAAAACGGTCGACCGGGCCATTGACAAATGGCAATAACAGGCCGGAGAAGACACGAGTCAGTTAGCCATTTACCACGTTATGGACTCACCCTCATCGAGACACGACCAAACGCACACGGCGCTGCCCCAAAGCCGAAAGCGGTCGATCGGGCCCTTGACAAATGGCACTAACAAGCCGGAGAAGACACGAGTCAGTTAGCCATTTACCACGTTATGGACTCACCCTCATCGAGACACGACCAAACGCGCACGGAGCTGCCTCTAAGCCCAAAGCGGTCGACCGGGCCCTTGACAAATGGCACTAACAGGCCCAGAAACGCCGGACCGTCACGGCGAAGACGAAAAAAAGCCAAGAAAACGCTGGACGACGCAACACCCGGTCCCCTCAACTCCAACACTGGAGAAGGCAGCGCCCTCTGGTGGACTGTATGCTTTGTTAAATTCCCAAATGAACACAAGCGCCCGTGTAAATATTCCACTTTTCAAAGCATTTACAAAATACAATTTGTCCCAAAATGAGTTGGGTGCGGATTATAATCAGGTGCGAGAATACAGGCGGATCGGAATGGCGGACGCTGTATGGATCCGTTGTGGTGAAGAAGGAGCCGGGCCGGAAGGCAAAGCTCCCAATTTACCGGCCGAACTACGTTCCCATCCTCGCCTATGGTCTTGAGCTTTTGGGTTGTGACCGAAAGGACAAGATCTCGGGTGCAAGTCAATGAGACTTAGAGATGCGGTGAGAAGCTCAGAGTGAAGCCGCCGCCATGGGGAAGACCCAGGACAAGGAGAGACCAGATGCTGAGGGATCCCCCTGGGGAGGAGCTGGACCAAGTGGCTGGGGAGAGGGAAGTCTGGGCTTCCTTGCTTAGGCTGCTGTATGTGTAACGTATTTCTTGTGCTGAGCATTCATAAAACTGCTGCAAAAGACGTACTGATTGAGGCTCGCAGTAATCCGGCCTCCTGGTGGTAGAGGGCGGTAGTGATCCCAGAGATCATTCCTCAGCCGCAGAAGAAAAAAAAAAAAGTTAGCATTTAGTGCAGCGATTGTTTATTTCCTCTCGCCTGGACTTTTATTAAAAACATGGAGGATTACATATGTAAAATAAAACAGTTTTCTAAACTGGACTTTCAATGGAAGCAGGAGGTAATAATTAAAGGTAGACCAACGGCGGAGCTAAAAGGTTTGCTTTTGACTTCGGGACAGAAGACCCGTTCTTTTCAAACGGCGTGGTACACACGCAAAGGCTGGCGGTGTGGATGTCCAGCAAGAAAGGTAAGACCATAATGTTTTGTTTAATAAATGTGCTTTTTTGTGTGCTACAGTTGTGTAAAGAATGCTGGTATGAGCTTTTAAGCATAACCCGTTAACTGCTGCCAATCACATGGTGAATAAGATACTCTTTAGCAGGGGTGTCCAAAGTGCGGCCCGGGGGCCATTTGCGGCCCGCAGCTAATTGTTTACCGGCCCGCCACACATTCTGGAAATACTATTGTAAAAATAAAAAATAACATTAAAAAAAGTGGAATAAGGTGACATCTAACTAGAAAAAGTTGCAATGTTGACACAAAAGCTGCCATGCAGGCTGTTTTTTTTTTCTTTTGTCTTTCTTCATTTTTCTTTTTTTTTTGCCATCGCTCAAAAAATATATATAATGACAAAAAGTCCATGTTATAATGAATTATTTTCAGGGCTCCAATTACTTAAAATATTTCACTTTAAAATGTTTTATGTGGTAAATATTGCATATATTGTGTAGTTGCCATATAAAAACATCGTTTTCTTTGACAAAAGCGCATAAAACAAACAAAATAATAGTTCCAGCATAAAATGGACAGATATATCTGAAGTTGATCTCGTAACTTAAGTGTTGAAAATAAAATAAAAACCTAATAAAAATGTATCACTTTATGAGTGGGGGCACCTTTTGGATCCCAAATATATTTAGTGATTTTTTATTTATCTTTTCACTGTGATTACTCAAAAATATGAAAGAATTAAAATCAATGGTGTCCTGCATTATTGATCTTTTAGGGCTCTAATGACTAAATGCTGCTTATTTCAGTTTTACTATAAAAAAAAAACTAAGTTGTTTTTGACAGAAAAGCCATAAAACATTTTTTTTAATTTGTATTACTTTATATCAACCTGAAGTTGATATAGAGATTTACTGTAAGCGTTAAATAATAAATAAATAAATAATAATCTGACTTATTTTTAACATTTTAATGACTGAGACTCTTTAGGGTCCCCGGGACCCCTAAAGGTAAAATAAATAAAAAATGCATATATTTTGTTCTGGTTTGAAAATGAAAAATATCAAAATGGCCCCTACATGCTTTAATTTTTCCGTGTGCGGCCCTCAGTGGAAAAAGTTTGGACACCCCTGCTCTTTAGGGTTCATATGTTTGTAAATCTGACTGTGATGAAGTCAGTGCCTCGCCAGCCATGGACCTCACCGCACGTCACTGGTATCGCGGTACTAATGAATCAAAAACGGTACTATGCTCCGTTTGAAAAGTACCGCTTCCCGGGCATGGCGGCGCGCTGGTTTTTACGAGCAGAGGAGCATTTTCGGCAGCGCACACACACAGAGTACTTACAAGCCGACACAGTGTGTAGACAGTAAAGGGAGAACGGACGCATTTTGGTGTAAAAAGTAAAGATAAAGGTGAAGTTATAGGAAGTCTAAATCACTAATCCTGGCCTCCATGGCGACAAAGTAAATTTCTTACAAGTACCATTATCACTGGAGGGTGTGGAATAGCTAAAAATGCTAAACAATAGCTCACCAGCGTCACTGCTAACAAAAGCCAGCGCGCCTGAATGTAAACAAACGCCATGGGTGGATCTACACCTGACATCCACTGTAATGATACCAAGTACAAGCACTGTAATGATACCAAGTACAAGAGCGTATCTAGTCGATACTACTATGATTACGTCGATATTTAGTATCGTCACCAAATCTTTTTTTTTCTTTTTTAAGAAATTCATATTATGTTTATAAACTCAGAAAATACTTTGAATATGACCAATGTATGATCCTGTAACTACTTGGTATCGCGTCGATACCTAAATGTGTGGTATCGTCCACAAACTAATGTCAAGTATCAAAGAAGAGAAGAATAAGTGATTATTACATTTTAACAGAAGTGTAGATAGAACATGCTCAAACAAAAAATAAGCAGATATTGACAGTAGATGAACAAGTAGATTAATAATCAATTTTTTTTACAGTTTGTCCCTCATAATAATAGGTGTATAAATGACACAATATGTTACTGCATAGACTAATTAGGAGTCTTTGTTTGTTTACTTACTACTAAAAGACAAGTTGTCTAGTATGTTCACTATTTTATATAAGGACTAAATGACAATAATAAACATATGTTTCATGTACACTAAGATTTTTTTTTGTTAAATTAAGACAAAAAATGTTGTGGTACCAAAAAAACATCAACAACACCCGTCCCCGACTTGAGTTTAATTGCGACAACTGCTAATTTGTACGGAAATCTGTCTCTCCACGTATGGTTTGTACAAATGCCCTTGAAATATTAGAGAGCCACAAACTCGTGCATGAGGGAAAAACTGTCAAAATTCCCCGGACAAACCGGAAGTTAGCCAGACTACCGAGGCATAGGGTTGTCCTGATACCAAAATGTCGATTTCTTTACAAAAGTATCGAAATGTTGTTCGTGGCTCTCTAATATTTCAAGGGCCTTTCTACAAACCATATGTGGAGAGACAGATTTCCATACAAATTAGCAGTTGTCGCAATTAAACTCGAGTCAGGGACGGGTGTTGTTGATGTTTTTTTTAGTTTTTTTTTTAGCGCGTCTCCGAAACGATTCCTTCTGTGGCGTTATGAATAAATGATTAAGGGGGGGGGGGGGGGGAGACTCGCTTGGCACAGTCATTATGGGATTTAATTGCAAGCGGCGCGAGTCGCGTCGGTTTCTCCGACGGACGCAGACAGGAAACAGTTTGTCGTGGGCATTAATGAGGAAGGCGCCACCTGGTGTGTGGAAACATCTGGCCGGCTCTAATGTGATGATTATATGCCATGTGTGCTGATTAACAGCTGGAGTGTCTCTTTAACTGAAGAAACAAGCTGGATTTGAACTTTGGGCGTGAACAAATGGTATTTATGCAGGCGGTCGTTTTTAGGATGACTTTCAAAACGTGTTCTTGGTGGGTAAGTACACTTTGTGGAAGATATTAAACCAAGTTACCTGTCAGACGTGCACACCTGTCCCAAAGCTGACTAAATAACAAGTTCAATGCTTCATTATTATTATACAAATAAATGACAGCAGGCATTTCCACGAGATTATTTAGCAATATAAGAGTTTTGTGCCCACTTACAATGACAATAACACAAAATATTGTTTTCATGAGCTGTGGACTAGTATTGTATGTCGCATTTATTCCCATTAAAACATTCACATGTTGCACAATGAGATGTAAACATGGGATCATATGTATTAAGGTTGTACGGTATACCAGTATTAATGAATCCTATTCGGTACTATACCGCCTTGAAAAAGTATCGTTTTTTTTAAAACTGTTTTTATATTGTCAGCAATATGATTTGCCTTTTTTTTTTTTAAATTGATTTTTGATTTTTTTAAATTGATTAAAAATCATTACAAATAATCTGAAAATGTAGACATTTTTTGACACTCCTAGTATTTAAATTTTATTTTTAATCAATTAAGAATTGTTATAACTAAGAATCACGATTAATCTGATGATCCATTTTTGTTTTGAGTATTTATATTTTTGGTTAATTTAGCCATTTTTATGCTTGAAAAGGCTTTGTTTAGGACCAACAAATATGTTGTTTTGTTTTTTTCAACAATATAATTTGCCTGAGCATATTGAAAAAAATATATATATCTACATATTTTTTTATTTATTTTCGATTTTTTTTCTAAATCGATTAAAAATCGTTATAAATAAGAAAAGCGACTGATCTAAAAATTTAGACATTTTTTGACACCCCAAGTATTTTTATTTTTGGTTAATTTAGACATTTTTATGCTTGAAAATGCTTTAAGTAGGACCCCCCAATTTATTTATTTATTTTATTTTTTTGAACAATATGAATGAGTGGCTGGACAGGGCATATTGATGAAAAAATAAATAAAAAATCTATATATTTTTTTAATTATTTAATTTATTTTCGATATTTTTCAAAATCGATTAAAAATCGTTATAAATAAGAATAGCGACTAATCTAAAAATTTAGAATTTTTTTGAGACCCCTAGTATTTATATTTTTGGTTGATTTAGAAATTTTTATGCTTGAAAATGCTTTATTTACGACCAAAAAATATGTTGTTGTTTTTTTCAACAATATAATTTGCCTGAGTGGCTGGACAGGGCATATTGATGAAGAAAAAAAAAAAAAAATTTATATATTTTTTAATGTATTTATTTATTTTCAATTTTTTTCCAAAATCGATTAAAAATCGTTATAAATAAGTATAGCGACTAATCTGAAAATTTAGAAATATTTATTTATGCTTGAAAATGCTTTATTTATGAACAAAAAAATATGTTTTTGGTTTTTTTCAACAATATGATTTGCTTAAGTGGCTGGATAGGGTACATATTGGGGAAGGGGGGTGGGGGGGGGGGGGGGGAATAAATTAAGAATCGTTACAAATAAAAATCAAGATTAATCTGACAATCCATTTTTGTTTTGACACTCCTAGTATTTATATTTTTGGTTAATTTAGCCATTTTTATGCTTGAAAATGCTTTTTTAGGACCAAAAAATATCTTTTATTTTTTTCTTCCAACAATATGATTTTGCCAGAGTGACTTTACAGGGGATATTGATGAAAAAAAAAAAATGTATATATATATTTTTATTTTTATTTTTTTATTTTTTTTATTTTATTTTTATTTTTTATTTTTTTTAATTTATTCATTTATTTTTTATTTTTTTCAAAATTGATTAAAAATCGTTATAAATAACAATAGCGACTAATCTGAACGTTTTGACATTTTTTGACACCCCTAGTATTTAAAGTTTTGGTTGATTTAGCCATTTGTATGTTGGAAAATGCTTTATAATTTAGGATCACATTTTTTTTAATTTTTTTTTCAACAATATGATTTGCCTGAGTGGCTTTACAGAGCATAATGGGAGGAATATATATATATATATATATATATATATATATATATATATATATATATATATATATATATATATATATATATATATGTATGTATGTATATATATGTATATATATGTATATATATATATATATATATATATATATATATATATATATATATATATATATATATATATATATATATGTTGTTGTTTTGTTTTTTTTCAACAATATAATTTGCCTGAGTGGCTGGACAGAGCATATTGATGACAAAAAAAAGAATCTATCTATATATATATATATATATATATATATACAATATATAAATATACATATATATTTTTTTATTTTCGATTTTTTACAAAATCTATTAAAAATCGTTATAAATAAGAATAGCGACAAATCTGAAAATTTAGAAATTTTCATTTATGCTTGAAAATGCTTTATTTAGGACCAAAAAATATGTTTTGGACAAGGCATATTGATGAAAAAAATACATATATTTTTTAATGTATTTATTGATTTTAGATTTATTTAGGACCAAAAAAATATGTGTTTTTTTTTTTTCAACAATATGATTTGCCTAAGTGGCTGGATAGGGTACATATTGGGGAAGGGGGGGGGGGGGGATCAATTAAGAATCGTTACAAATAAGAATCAAGATTAATCTGACAATCCATTTTTGTTTTGACACTCCTAGTATTTATATTTTTGGTTAATTTAGACATTTTTATGTTTGAAAATGCTTTTTTTAGGACCAAAAACTGTTTTTTTTGGGTTGTTTTTTCATCAATATGATTTGCCTGAGTGGCTGGACAGAGCATATTGGAGAGAAAAAATATATATATATATATATTTGTATTTATTGATTTTAGATTTCTTCAAAATCGATTAAAAAACGTTACAAATAAGAATAGCCTCTAATCTGAAAGTTTAGAAATGTTTTGTCACTCTAGTATTTAAATTTTTGGTTAATTAAGCCATTTTTATGCTTGAAAATACTTTATTTAGGACCAAAAAATATGTAGTTTTTTTTTTCAACAATATGATTTGCCTGAGTGGCTGGACAGAGCATATTGATGAAAAAAAAATATATATCTACATATTTTTTTTATTGATTTTCGATTTTTTTCTAAATCGATTAAAAATCGTTATAAATAAGAAAAGCGACTAATCTAAAAATTTAGACATTTTTTGACACCCCTAGTATTTTTATTTTTGGTTAATTTAGACATTTTTATGCTTGAAAATGCTTTAAGTAGGACCCCCAATTTATTTATTGATTTTATTTTTTTTGAACAATATGAATGAGTGGCTGGACAGGGCATATTGATGAAAAAAAAATATATGTATCTATATATTTTTTTAATTCTTTCATTTATTTTGGATATTTTTCAAAATCGATTAAAAATCGTTATAAATAAGAATAGCGACTAATCTAAAAATTTAGAATTTTTTTGACACCCCTAGTATTTATATTTTTGGTTAATTTAGAAATTTTTATGCTTGAAAAGGCTTTGTTTAGGACCAAAAAATATGTTGTTGTTTTTTTCAACAATATAATTTGCCTGAGTGGCTGGACAGAGCATATTGATGAAAAAAAATATATATATACATATATTTTTTTTTTTTTTCGATTTTTTTCTAAATCGATTAAAAATCGTTATAAATAAGAAAAGCGACTAATCTAAAAATTTAGATATTTTTTGACACCCCTAGTATTTTTATTTTTGGTTAATTTAGACATTTTTATGCTTGAAAATGCTTTAAGTAGGACACCCCCCCCCCCCCCCCAATTTTTTTTTTTTTTTTTTTTTTTTTTGAACAATATGAATGAGTGGCTGGACAGGGCATATTGAATATATATATATATATATATATATATATATATATATATATATATATATATATATATATATATATTTTTTTTTTTTTTTAATTATTTCATTTATTTTCGATATTTTTCAAAATCGATTAAAAATCGTTATAAATAAGAATAGCGACTAATCTAAAAATTTAGAATTTTTTTGAGACCCCTAGTATTTATATTTTTGGTTAATTTAGAAATTGTTATGCTTGAAAATGCTTTATTTAGGACCAAAAAATATGTTGTTGTTTTTTTCAACAATATAATTTGCCTGAGTGGCTGGACAGGGCATATTGATGAAGAAAAAAAAAAAAAAAATTATATATTTTTTTATGTATTTATTTATTTTCAATTTTTTTCAAAATCGATTAAAAATCGTTATAAATAAGTATAGCGACTAATCTGAAAATTTAGAAATATTTATTTATGCTTGAAAATGCTTTATTTATGACCAAAAAAATATGTTTTTGGTTTTTTTCAACAATATGATTTGCTTAAGTGGCTGGATAGGGTACATATTGGGGAAGGGGGGTGGGGGGGATCAATTAAGAATCGTTACAAATAAAAATCAAGATTAATCTGACAATCCATTTTTGTTTTGACACTCCTAGTATTTATATTTTTGGTTAATTTAGCCATTTTTATGCTTGAAAATGCTTTTTTAGGACCAAAATATATCTTTTATTTTTTTCTTCCAACAATATGATTTTTGCCAGAGTGACTTTACAGGGGATATTGATGAAAAAAATAAATATATATATATATATATATATATATATATATATATATATATATATATATATATATATATATATATATATATATATATATATATATATATATATATATATATATATATATATATATATTATTTTATTTATTTATTTATTTTTTTAATTTATTCATTTATTTTTGATTTTTTTCTAAATTGATTAAAAATCGTTATAAATAACAATAGCGACTAATCTGAACGTTTTGACATTTTTTGACACCCCTAGTATTTAAAGTTTTGGTTGATTTAGCCATTTGTATGTTGGAAAATGCTTTATAATTTAGGATCACATTTTAAAAAAAAAAATTTTCAACAATATGATTTGCCTGAGTGGCTTTACAGAGCATAATGTGGGGGAAAAAAAAATATATATATATATATGTATTTATATATATATATATATGTTTTTTTTTTTTTTTTCAACAATATATTTTGCCTGAGTGGCTGGACAGAGCATATTGATGACAAAAAAAAGAATCTATCTATATATATATATACAATATATAAATATATATATATTTTTTTATTTTCGATTTTTTACAAAATCTATTAAAAATCGTTATAAATAAGAATAGCGACAAATCTGAAAATTTAGACATTTTCATTTATGCTTGAAAATGCTTTATTTAGGACCAAAAAAATATGTTTTGGACAGGCCATATTGATTAAAAAAAATACATATATTTTTTAATGTATTTATTGATTTTAGATTTATTTAGGACCAAAAAAATATGTGTTTTTTTTTTCAACAATATGATTTGCCTAAGTGGCTGGATAGGGTACATATTGGGGAAGGGGGGGGGATCAATTAAGAATCGTTACAAATAAGAATCAAGATTAATCTGACAATCCATTTTTGTTTTGACACCCCTAGTATTTATATTTTTGGTTAATTTAGCCATTTTTATGCTTGAAAATGCTTTATTTAGGACCAAAAAATATGTTGTTGTTGGGTTTTTTTTCAACAATATAATTTGCCTGAGTGGCTGGACAGAGCATATTGATGAAAAAAAATTATCTATCTATATATATATATGTTTTTTTTATTTTCGATTTTTTTCAAAATCTATTAAAAATCGTTATAAATAAGTATAGCGACTAATTTGAAAATTTATAAATTTTCATTTATGCTTGAAAATGCTTTATTTAGTACCAAAAAAATATGTTTTGGCCAAGGCATATTGATGAAAAAAATACATATATTTTTTAATGTATTTATTGATTTTAGATTTATTTAGGACCAAAAAAATATATATATATATTTTTTTCAACATTATGATTTGCCTAAGTGGCTGGATAGGGCATATTGGGGGGGGGGGGGGGGGGATCAATTAAGAATCGTTACAAATAAGAATCAAGATTAATCTGACGATCCATTTTTGTTTTGACACTCCTAGTATTTATATTTTTGGTTAATTTAGACATTTTTATGCTTGAAAATGCTTTATTTAGGACCAAAAACTGTTTTTTTTGGGTTGTTTTTTCATCAATATGATTTGCCTGAGTGGCTGGACAGGGCATATTGGAGAAAAAAATAAAAAAAAATATATATATATATATATTTGTATTTATTGATTTTAGATTTCTTCAAAATCAATTAAAAAACGTTACAAATAAGAATAGCCACTAATCTGAAAGTATAGAAATGTATTGTCACTCCTAGTATTTACATTTTTGGTTAATTTAGCCATTTTTATGCTTGAAAATGCTTTATTTAGGACCAAAAATATTTTGGGTTTTTTTCAACAATATAATTTGCCTGAGTGGCTGGACAGAGCATATTGATGAAAAACATATATATACTGTATCTATATATTTTTTTACTTATTTATTTATTTTCGAATTAAAAAAAAAAAAAATTTAAAAATCGATTAAAAATCGTTATAAATGAGAATAGCAACTAATCTGAAAATTTAGAAATGTTTTGACACCCTTAGTATTTATATATTTTTGGTTAATTTAGACATTTGTATGTTTGAAAATGCTTTATTTAGGATCAAAACATTTATTTTTATTTTTTCAACAAGATGATTTGCCTGAGTGGCTTTTGGGAGGAAAAAAAATATGTTTTTGATTTTTTCAATGTTTATTTATAGATGTGGGATCTGAACCAAGGATGTGGTTGTGGCTTGTGCAGCCCTTTGAGACACTTGTGATTTAGGGCTATATAAATAAACATTGGATTGATTGATTGATTTTTTAAAAATCAATTAAGAATTGTTACAATAAGAATCACGATTAATCTGAAAATCCATTTTTGTTTTGACACCCCTAGTATTTATATTTTTGGTTAATTTAGACATTTTATGCTTGAAAATGCTTTATTTAGGACCAAAAAATATCTTTTTTTTTTTTTTTTTCAACAATATGATTTTTCCAGAGTGACTTTACAGGGGATATTGATGATAAAAAAATAAATATATATATATATTTTATTTTTATTTTTTTATTTATTCATTTATTTGTGATTTTTTCAAAATTGATTAAAAATCGTTATAAATAACAATAGCGACTAATCTGAACATTTTGAAATTTTTTGACACCCCTAGTATTTAAAGTTTTGGTTGATTTAGCCATTTGTATGTTGGAAAATGCTTTATAATTTAGGATCACTTTTTTTTTTTTAAATTTTTCAACAATATGATTTGCCTGAGTGGCTTTACAGAGCATATTGGGAGGAAAAAAATATATATATATATATTTTTTAATCAATTAATAATCGTTACAATAAGAATCACGATTAATCTGAAAATCTTTTTTATTTTTTTTATTTTTTTACACTCCTAGTATTTATATTTTTGGGTTAATTTAGACATTTTTATGCTTAAATGCTTTACGTAGGACCAAATTTTTTTATTTTTTTATTTATTAACAATATGATTTGCCTGAGTGGCTGGACAGGGCATATTGATTAATATATATATATATATATATATATATATATATATATATATATATATATATATATATATATATATATATATATATATATATATATATATATATATATATATATTTTTTTTTTATTTTTTATTTTTTAATTTATTTATTTATTTATTGATTGATTTTAGATTTTCAAAATTGATTAAAAATCGTTATAAGAATAGCAACTAATCTGAAAATTTTGAAATTTTTTGACACCCCTATTATGTAAATATTTGGTTAATTTAGCTATTTCTATATTTGAAAATGATTTATTTAGGGCCAACATTTTATTTTATTTTTTTCAACAATATGATTTGCCTGAGTGGCTTTACAAGTCATATTGGAGAAAAACAAATGCAGAAAAAATAATAATAAATCGATTTTTTTATCGTTTTTTTAAGCGATTAAGAATAGGTACAAATAAGAATAAAGATTAATCGGACAGTCAATTATAAACTTTTTTTTTTCCACCCTCGTATTTATATTTTTGTTTAATTTAGACATTTTTATGCTTGAGAATGCTTTACTTAATTGTATATATATATATTTTTTCAGCAATATGATTTACCTGAGTGGCTGGACAGGCATATAATTAAAAACATTTTTTAATTGATTTTAGATTTTTTTTTTTTTTTTTAATAGATTAAAAATCGCTACAAATAAGAATTGTGACTAATCTGAAAATCAATCAATTTTTGGTTAATTTAGCCATTTTTATGTTTGAAAACGCTTTATTTAGGACCCAAAATTATGTTGTTTTTTAACAATATAATTTGCCTGAGTGACTTTAAAGCATTTTTTTAGATTAAAAAAAAAAAAAAATCAATTAAGAATCGTTACAAATAAGAATCCAGTTTAATCTGACAGTGAATTTTTGTTTTGACACTCCTAGTATTTATAAATTTGGTTAATTTAGAAATGTTAATGCTGGAAAATGCTTTAATTACATATTTTGTTTTTTTCAACAATATGATTTGCCTAACTGGCTGGACAGGGCATATTGATTTAAAAAATATTTATTTATTTTGATTTATTGATTTTAGATTTTTTCAAAATCGATTAAAAATTGTAACAAATAAGAATAGCTACTAATCTGAAAATGTTGACATTTTTGACACCCCAAAGTATTTAAATTTTTGGTTAATTTAGACATTTATATGTTTGAAAATACTTTATTTAACACCAGAAAATATGTTTGTTTTTTTCCAACAATATAATTTGCCAATATAGGGCATATTGGGGGGAAAATATATATTTTTAAAATAAATTAGGAATTGTTACAACTAAGAATCACGATTAATCTGACAATCCATTTTTGTTTTGACACCCCCAGTATTTATATTTTTGGTTAATTTAGACATTTTTATGCTTGAAAATGCTTTATTTAGGACCAAAAAATGATTTTATGTTTTTCAACAATAAGTGGCTGGACAGGGCATGTATATATGTATATATATATATATATATATATATATATATATATATATATATATATATATATATATATATATATTTTTTTTTATTTATTTTATTTTTCCCCCATTTTTTTCAAAATTGATAAAAAAATTGTTATAAATATGAATAGTGGCTAATCTGAAAATTTAGAAATTTTTGACACTCCTAGTATTTACATTTTTGGTTAATTTAGCAAAATTTATGTTTGAAAATGCTTTATTTATGACCAAAAAATATGTTTTTGTTTTCTTTTACAGCAATATAATTTGCCTGAGTGGCTGGATAGGGCATATTGGGGGAAAAATATATATATTTTTAATCAATTAGGAATTGTTACAACTAAGAATCACGATTAATCTGACAATCCATTTTTGTTTTGACACCCCCAGTATTTATATTTTTGGTTAATTAAGACATTTTTATGCTTGAAAATGCTTTATTTAGGACCAAAAAATTATTTTATTTTTTTCAACAATATGATTTGCCTAAGTGGCTGGATAGGGCATATTGATGGGAAAAAAATCAATATATATATATATATATTTTATTTTTTTCCCATTTTTTTCAAAATCGATAAAAAATCGTTATAAATATGAATAGCGACTAATTTATTTATTATTTAATTACGACCAAAAAATATGTTTTTGTTTTCTTTTACAGCAATATAATTTGCCTGAGTGGCTGGATAGGGCATATTGGGGGAAAAATATATATATTTTTAATCAATTAGGAATTGTTACAACTAAGAATCAAGATTAATCTGACAATTGTTTTTTGTTTTGACGCTCCGAGTATTTATATTTTTGGTTAATTAAAAAAAAAATTTTTTTTAGACATTTTTATGCTTGAAAATGATTTATTTAGGACCAAAAGTGTTTTGTTGTTTTTTTATCAATATGATTTGCCTGAGTGGCTGGACAGGGCATACTGCGAAAAAACAACAACATTATAATCAATTAAGAATTGTTACAATTAAGAATCACGACTAATCTGACAATCCATTTTTGGTTCATTTAGACATTTTCATGTTTGAAAATGCTTTTTTTAATTTTAGTTTTATTTCTATTTTTTTCAACAATATTATGTTAAATTATCAATTTTTTAAAATCCCAAATAAATCTGCCATGTGTTGAATCCACAATATTTGAAGTGCTATATGGTGACAAATGACCTTATATTGAACTTTTTACATGTGGTGCATGATGGCCACAAGTTAAAAACAGTTGAAACACACACACACACACACACACACACACACACACACACACACACACACACACACACACACACACACACACACACACACACACACACACACACACTTGTATTTCTTACCTTCTTGAGACCCGAGAAAAATGCCTCCCTCTTTAGGACCAGCCTTTCTAGATATATAAAGAAGTGTATTTACAACATGAATAATATATACATACTATGCAAATATAAAAAAGCTTGTTGTGAAAAATGAGTTGGAATTTCACAAGAAAAATGTCACCATTTCACGAGAAAAACTTTGAATTTTGTCAGTATTATAATAAAAGTCGTCATTTTACTCAACGCAAGTCCAAATTTGACAAGAAAAACCGAACATTTGTGCAATATTATGATAAAAGTTGCAATTTTACTCAATAACAGTCGCAATTTTACAGGAAAAGCCTCAAATTTTGGCAATTTTATGAAAAAAGTTGTCATTTTACTCGACAAAAGTCACAATTTTATAGGAAAACTTTTACATTTTGGCAATATTATAATAATAATCGGACTTTTACTTGGCAAAATTATGACAGAAGTCATCATTTTACTCCAAAAAAGTCCCTATTTTACAAGAACAAAAAAAAAAGGGCAATATTGTGATAAAAGTCAGAATTTTATACGACAAATGTCACCATTTTGCAATTAAAAAGTAATCTTTTTTTTCGGGGATGAACAGGGAAGTCCTTCTTTAGCTGCCGTCTTGTTTTATCACATATTGCTGCCTTTGCACCTGTCAGTGTTTACTTTTGTGTGCACATTCAATCAACATTAAAAATCCTGACTTTGGAGCAATGTTCACGGACTCTAGTATTTGGCTCTCTATTAGATGCAATGTTATTGGGACCATGATTTATGTCACCTCCTCATATGGAAGATACTTTTCCTTCTTCATGTCTCAAGAAGGCTAGGAATACAAGAACACACACACACACACACACACACACACACACACACACAATCTTGAAAAATGGCTGCCTCTTTAGGACCAGCCTTTCTAGATATATAAAGAAGTGTATTTACAACATTAGTAATATATACATACTATGCTAATATAAAAAAGCTTGTTGTGAAAAATGAGTTGGAATTTCACAAGAAAAAAGTAGAATGTTGGCAGTATTATAATAAAAGTCGTCATTTTACTCAACGCAAGTTAAAATTTGACAAGAAAATCTGAACATTTGTGCAATATTATGATAAAAGTCAGAATTTTACTCGACAAAAGTCACAATTTTACAAGAAAACTTACATTTTTGCAATATTATAATAATTATCTGAATTTTGCTCGGCAAAATTATGACAAAAGTCATCATTTTACTCCAAAAATGTCACTATTTTACAAGAACAACAAAAAATTGGCAATATTGTGATAAAAGTCAGAATTTTACTCGACAAAAGTCACAATTTTACATTAAAACTTTTACATTTTGGCAATATTATAATAATAATCTGAATTTTACTCGGCAAAATTATGACAAAAGTCATAATTTTACTACAAAAATGTCAGTATTTTACAAGAACAACAAAACAATCGGCAATATTGTGATAAAAGTCAGAATTTTACTCGACAAAAGTCAAAATTTTATATGAAAACTTTTACATTTTGGCAATATTATAATAATCTGAATTTTACTTGGCAAAATAATGACAAAAGTCATCATTTTACTCCAAAAATTTCACTATTTTACAAGAACAACAAAAAAATTGGCAATATTGTGATAAAAGTCCGAATTTACTCGACAAAAGTCACAATTTTATAAGAAAACTTTTACATTTTGGCAAAATTGTGACAAAAGTCATAATTGTATTTTTAAAAATGTCACTTTTACAAGAACAACAAAAAAATTGGCAATATTGTGATAAAAGTCAGAATTTTACTCGACAAAAGTCACAATTTTACATGAAAACTTTTACATTTTGGCAATATTATAATAATAATCTGAATTTTACTGGGCAAAATTATGACAAAAGTCATAATTTTACTACAAAAATGTCACTATTTTACAAGAACAACAAAACAATTGGCAATATTGTGAAAGAAGTCAGAATTTTACTCGACAAGTCACAATTTCATATGAAAACTTTTACATTTTGGCAATATTATAATAATAATCTGAATTTTACTCATGTCACTATTTTACAAGAACAACAAAAAAATTGGCAATATTGTGATAAAAGTCACAATTTTATAAGAAAACTTTTACATTTTGGCAAAATTATGACAAAAGTTATAATTGTATTTTTAAAAATGTCAGTTTTACAAGAACAACAAAAAAATTGGCAATATTGTGATAAAAGTCAGAATTTTACTCGACAAAAGTCACAATTTTATATGAAAACTTTTACATTTTGGCAATATTATAATAATAATCTGAATTTTACTCGGCAAAATTATGACAAAAGTCACAATTTTATATGAAAACTTTTACATTTTGGCAATATTATAATAATAATCTGAATTTTACTCTGCAAAATTATGACAAAAGTCATAATTTTACTACAAAAATGTCACTATTTTACAAGAACAACAAAAAAATTGGCAATATTGTGATAAAAGTCACAATGTTACTCAACAAAAGTCACAATTTTATATGAAAACTTTTACATTTTGGCAATATTATAATAATCTGAATTTTACTTGGCAAAATTATGACAAAAGTCATAATTTTACTCCAAAAATTTCACTATTTTACAAGAACAACAACAAAATTGGCAATATTGTGATAAAAGTCAGAATTTTACTCGACAAGTCACAATTTCATATGAAAACTTTTACATTTTGGCAATATTATAATAATAATCTGAATTTTACTCGGCAAAATTATGACAAAAGTCATAAATTTACTCCAAAAATTTCACTATTTTACAAGAACAACAACAAAATTGGCAATATTGTGATAAAGTCAGAAGTTTACTCGACAAGTCACAATTTCATATGAAAACTTTTACATTTTGGCAATATTATAATAATAATCTGAATTTTACTCGGCAAAATTATGACAAAAGTCATAAATTTACTCCAAAAATTTCACTATTTTACAAGAACAACAACAAAATTGGCAATATTGTGATAAAGTCAGAAGTTTACTCGACAAAAGTCACAATTTTATATGAAAATTTTTACATTTTGGCAATATTATAATAATAATCTGAATTTTACTTGTCAAAATTATGACAAAAGTCATAATTTTACTACAAAAATGCCAGTATTTTACAAGAACAACAAAAAAATTGGCAATATTGTGATAAAAGTCCGAATTTACTCGACAAAAGTCACAATTTTATAAGAAAACTTTTACATTTTGGCAAAATTATGACAAAAGTAATAATTGTATTTTTAAAAATGTCACTGTTTTACAAGAACAACAAAAAAATTGGCAATATTGTGATAAAAGTCAGAATTTTACTCGACAAAAGTCACAATTTTATATGAAAACTTTTACATTTTGGCAATATTATAATAATCTGAATTTCACTTGGCAAAATGATGCCAAAAGTCATAATTTTACTCCAAAAATTTCACTATTTTACAAGAACAACAAAAAAATTGGCAATATTGTGAAAGAAGTCAGAATTTTACTCGACAAGTCACAATTTTACATGAAAACTTTTACATTTTGGCAATATTATAATAACAATCTGAATTTTAATTGGCAAAATTATGACAAAAGTCATAATTTTACTCCAAATCTGTCACTATTTTACAAGAACAACAAAACAATTGGCAATATTGTGATACAAGTCAGAAGTTTACTCGACAAAGTCACAATTTTACATGAAAACTTTTACATTTTGGCAATATTATAATAATAATCTGAATTTTACTCTGCAAAATTATGACAAAAGTCATAATTTTACTCCAAAAATGTCACTATTTTACAAGAACAACAAAACAATCGGCAATATTGTGATAAGTCAGAATTTTACTCGACAAAAGTCACAATTTTATATGAAAACTTTTACATTTTGGCAATATTATAATAATAATCTGAATTTTACTCTGCAAAATTATGACAAAAGTCATAATTTTACTCCAAAAATTTCACTATTTTACAAGAACAACAACAAAATTGGCAATATTGTGATAAAGTCAGAAGTTTACTCGACAAAAGTCACAATTTTATATGAAAACTTTTACATTTTGGCAACATTATAATAATAATCTGAATTTTACTCTGCAGAATTATGACAAAAGTCATAAATTTACTCCAAAAATTTCACTATTTTACAAGAACAACAACAAAATTGGCAATATTGTGATAAAGTCAGAAGTTTACTCGACAAAAGTCACAATTTTATATGAAAATTTTTACATTTTGGCAATATTATAATAATAATCTGAATTTTACTTGTCAAAATTATGACAAAAGTCATAATTTTACTCCAAAGATGTCAGTATTTTACATGAACAACAAAACAATTGGCAATATTGTGATAAAAGTCAGAATTTTACTCGACAAAAGTCACAATTTTACATGAAAACTTTTACATTTTGGCAATATTATAATAATAATCTGAATTTTACTCGGCAAATTTATGACAAAAGTCATAATTTTACTACAAAAATGTCCCTATTTTATAAGAACAACAAAAAAATTGGCAATATTGTGAAAGAAATCAGAATTTTACTTGACAAAAGTCACAATTTTACATGAAAACTTTTACATTTTGGCAATATTATAATAATAATCTGAATTTTACTCAGCAAAATTATGAGAAAAGTCATAATTTTACTACAAAAATGTCAGTATTTTATAAGAACAATAAAAAAAATTGGCAATATTGTGATAAAAGTCAGAATTTTACAAGAAAACTTTTACATTTTTGCAATATTATAATAATCTGAATTTTACTTGGCAAAATGATGACAAAAGGCATAATTTTACTCCAAAAATTTCACTATTTTACAGGAACAACAAAAAAATTGGCAATATTGTGATAAAAGTCAGAATTTTACTCGACAAAAGTCATAATTTTACATGAAAACATTTTGGCAATATTATAATAATAATCTGAATTTTACTCAGCAAAATTATGACAAAAGTCATAATTTTACTCCAAAGCTGTCACTATTTTACAAGAACAACAAAACAATCGGCAATATTGTGATACAAGTCAGAATTTTATACGACAAAAGTCACCATTTTGCAATTAAAAAGTAATAATTTTTTGGGGATGAACAGGGAAGACACCTGTCAATGTTTACTTTTTGTGTGCACATTAAATCAACATTAAAAATCCTGACTTTGGAGCAATGTTCACGGACTCTAGTATTTGGCGCTCTATTAGATGCAATGTTATTGGGACCATGATTTATGTCACCTCCTCACATGGAAGCTTCTTTTCCTTCTTCATGCCTCAAGAAGGGTCGAAATACAGGAACACACACACACACACACACACACACACACACACACACACACACACACACACCCCCGCTGAGCCGGGGCCTCGCCTGGACTTGTTCCTAATGACGAGTGCAGAAAGGAGGACGGCCCGGGGAACGCTCGCACTCTCTCAACCTGATGTCAAACTAATTAGTGTAAATTGGACCACATGACTTGGGCCGGGGACGAGGCGGCGGCGGCGCGGCGGCGCGGCGGCGTGGCGGAGTGGCGGAGTGGCGCTCATCACCTTTTAGGGAAACTCATTTGTCACCTCATGCCAGCGGCGATGAGATTTGACCGAGGCCAAGCTCGCACACGCTCTCGTGCGTCCTCCGACACCTTCTAGTCATCTCTGGCCGCCACGGGGGAATGGATGGTCTTCATGGCGCCACACAAGTTCACTTGGCAGAGTCCGTCTCCTCTTTATTGCCAAACACACCACTTTCCTCCTCGTTGAATAGACTGCAAAGACAAGATCATTAACGCTCAAACTTTGTTATTTTTTGCAAATATTAGCTCATTTGGAATTTGATGCCTGAGACATGTTTCAAAGAAGCTGGCACAAGTGGCAAAAAAAATCCGTAAGTGCAAATTAAAACTCGGCTATGCAAAGCCACAGCCATTTATCAACAACACCCAGAAACGCCGCCGGCTTCGCTGGGTGTCCGAGCTCCTCTAAGATGGACTGATATGGAGGTTGATTTAAAGTGAAGTTAAAGTTAAAGTGCCAATGATCGTCACACACACACACACTAGGTTGTGTCTCTTATTACAAAGGTTTGTTTTTTTTGGGCACTGATTTTATGGAACTGAATTTTTAGCGTTTGAATTTTGTGAACTGAATTTTTGGGCATCAAATTATGCTGACAATTTCATGGAGTGTATATAAATTCAGTCAAAAAAAAAAAATCAGTGCTGAAAAATTCAGTTTCGAATACTCACATGGTGGTTAGTTATCTTATTACGAAAGCTTCTTTTTTTTTACACTGAATTTATGGAACTAAATTTTTAGCGTTTGAATTTTGTGAACTGAATTTTTGGGCATCAAATTATGCAAAAAATTTTATTGAAAAAAATGTGTTAGCAAAATGTGTTTAAACATTTTAATTTTTTTTAAAATTGAGTGTATATAAATTCAGTGTAAAAAAATCTGTGCTGAAAAATTCAATGTGGAAAAATTTGCTGCTTCAAAAACCAAGACTCATATGGAGGTTGATTTGTGTCTCTTATTACAAAAGCTTTTTTTTTTTGGCCACTGAATTTATGGAACTGAATTTTTAGCGTTTGAATTTTGTGAACTGAATTTTTGGGCATCAAATTATGCTGACAATTTCATGGAAAAAATGTGTTAGCAAAATGCGCTTCAAATTTTTTATTTTTTTTTTAAATTGAGTGTATATAAATTCAGTGTAAAAAAAAAATCAGTGCTGAAAAATTCAGTGTCAAAAAATGTATAAGAAATGTTCATACCGTGACATCCCTGTATGCCATAAGCCATTTATCAACAACACCCAGAGCCATTTATCAACAACACCCAGAAACGCCGCCGGCTTGAACTGAATTTTTGGGCATCAAATTATGCTGACAATTTCATGGAAAAAATGTGTTTAAAATTTGTAAGACATTTTTTTTAATTGAGTGTATATAAATTCAGTGTAAAAAAAAAAATCAGTGCTGAAAAATTCAGTGTCAAAAAATGTATAAGAAATGTTCATACCGTGACATCCCTAAATGTACCTAATGGCGTACCATTACACTATTCTAATAACCTAATAGTCACACAAATATTTGTCTATAAATATGTGAAAAACTTTTACAATGATTACGATGATGTCAGCTAAACCAGGCGGTACTGCATCGAAAAAACGACATCGGTGTGTAAAGGATATCACCACTCAGGAACACTTCAGAAAACCACTGTCAGTAACTACAGTCGGTCGCTACATCCGTAAGTGCGAGTTAAAACTCGACTATGCAAAGCCACAGCCATTTATCAACAACACCCAGAAACGCCGCCGGCTTCGCTGGGTGTCCGAGCTCATCTAAGATGGACTGATATGGAGGTTAATTTAAAGTGAAGTTAAAGTGCCAATGATCGTCACACACACACACTAGGTTGTGTCTCTTATTACAAAAGCTTTTTTTGGGGGGGGGGCACTGATTTTATGGAACTGAATTTTTAGCGTTTGAATTTTGTGAACTGAATTTTTGGGCATCAAATTATGCTGACAATTTCATGGAAAAAATGTGTTAGCAAAATGCGTTTAAAATTTTTTTTGTTTTTTTAATTGTTTGTATATAAATTCAGTGTAAAAAAAAAAATCAGTGCTGAAAAATTCAGTGTCAAAAAATGTATAAGAAATGTTCATACCGTGACATCCCTAAATGTACCTAATGGCGTACCATTACACTATTCTAATACCTAATAGTCACACAAATATTTGTCTATAAATATGTGAAAAACTTTTACAACGATTACGATGATGTCAGCTAAACCAGGCGGTACTGCATCAAAAAACGACATCGGTGTGTAAAGGATATCACCACATGGGCTCAGGAACACTTCAGAAACCCACTGTCAGTAACTACAGTCGGTCGCTACATCTGTAAGTGCAAGTTAAAACTCAACTATGCAAAGCCACAGCCATTTATCAACAACACCCAGAAACACCGCCGGCTTCGCTGGGTGTCCGAGCTCATCTAAGATGGACTGATATGGAGGTTAATTTAAAGTGAAGTTAAAGTTAAAGTGCCAATGATCATCACACACACACACTAGGTTGTGTCTCTTATTACAAAAGCTTTTTTTTTTTTTGGGCACTGATTTTATGGAACTGAATTTTTAGCGTTTGAATTTTGTGAACTGAATTTTTGGGCATCAAATTTTTCTGACAATTTCTTGGAAAAAATGTGTTAGCAAAATGCGTTTAACATTTTTTTTTTTAATTGATTGTATATAAATTCAGTGTAAAAAAAAAAAATCAGTGCTGAAAAATTCAGTGTCAAAAAATGTATAAGAAATGTTCATACCGTGACATCCCTAAATGTACCTAATGGCGTACCATTACACTATTCTAATACCTAATAGTCACACAAATATTTGTCTATAAATATGTGAAAAACTTTTACAATGATTACGATGATGTCAGCTAAACCAGGCGGTACTGCATCAAAAAACGACATCGGTGTGTAAAGGATATCACCACTCAGGAACACTTCAGAAACCCACTGTCAGTAACTACAGTCGGTCGCTACATCCGTAAGTGCGAGTTAAAACTCGACAATGCAAAGCCACAGCCATTTATCAACAACACCCAGAAACGCCGCCGGCTTCGCTGGGTGTCCGAGCTCCTCTAAGATGGACTGATATGGAGGTTGATTTAAAGTGAAGTTAAAGTTAAAGTGACAATGATTGTCACACACACACACTAGGTTGTGTCTCTTATTACAAAGCTTTTTTTTTAAATTATTTTTGATGAAGTGTAAAAAGGAGGTAATAGTCCAGGTGGTGATTTCATGACATATTCCTAACATTCACAGGTGTAGAAAAAGAAGTTAAGCACCCGCTGCCCTTTCTTTCGTCTAGTCAGGCGCGGCGGAACACGGATCTCCGGCCCTGTCATGTGTGCCCAACACGGACGCGGCGGCGGCGGCGCTCACCCCCGGGAACCGTGGCGACTCCACGGGGGGCCACGTCAGCCTGTCTCAGACCTGGAAAAGGTCACGCTCAGCTGGGCGCTGATTAGGAGCCGCCTCCCCCGCCGTGGCGGAAGGTTCCGCGGGGCTCACGTCGAAGCGGACGCGTGGAGTATTTTGGTTCCCAGTTAGGGTGCGCTTTGAGGCGTCGATGAGCACATTGGTGGCGACGTGCACGTCAAATGGAAATGCACTTTTCTGCGCACAGAAGGTGACAAGGTTTCGATTTGAAGATTTTCAGCCAAACTTTGCCCCGGTTCTTGTCTAGTCTCAGTTATCCTTCTGACAAATATTGCACGTAACAAACTAGATCTTTCCATGTTGCTTGTATTTGCCACACTTTGCAAGTTTATTCATACCATTTTGTACACAAAGTACAAAGGTTGACTTGTGTCTCTTATTACAAAAGCTTTTTTTTTTTCACACTGAATTTATGGAATTTAATTTTTAGCATTTGAATTTTGTGAACTGAATTTTTGGGCATCAAATTATGCTGACAATTTTATTGAAAATAATGTGTTAGCAAAATGTGTTTACAAATTATTATTATTATTTTTTAAATTGATTGTATACAAATTCAGTGTAAAAAAAAAAAAATCAGTGCTGAAAAATTCTGTGTCAAAAAATTTGCTGCTTCAAAAACCAAGACTCATATCAAGGTTAATTTGTGTCTCTTATTACAAAAGCTTTTTTTTTTTGGACACTGAATTTATGGAACTGAATTTTTTGCGTTTCAATTTTGTGAACTGAATTTTTGGGCATCAAATTATGCTGACAATTTTATTGAAAAAATGTGTTGGCAAAATGTGTTTAAAAATGCATTTATTTATTTTTTATTTTTTTTTAATTGAGTGTATATAAATTCAGTCAAAAAAAAAAATCAGTGCTGAAAAATTCAGTTTCGAATACTCACATGGTGGTTAGTTATCTTATTACGAAAGCTTTTTTTTTTTACACTGAATTTATGGAATTTAATTTTTAGCGTTTGAATTTTGTGAACTGAATTTTTGGGCATCAAATTATGCTGACAATTTTATTGAAAATAATGTGTTAGCAAAATTTCTTTGAAATTTATTTTTTATTTTTTTTAAATTGAGTGTATACAAATTCAGTGTAAAAAAAAAATCAGTGCTGAAAAATTCTTTGTCAAAAAATTTGCTGCTTCAAAAACCAAGACTCATATGGAGGTTGATTTGTGTCTCTTATTACAAAAGCTTTTTTTTTTTGGCCACTGAATTTATGGAACTGAATTTTTAGCGTTTGAATTTTGTGAACTGAATTTTTGGGCATCAAATTATGCTGACAATTTTATTGCAAAAAAATGTGTTAGCATAATGTGTTTAAAAATTCATTTTTATTTTCTTTTAAATTGAGTGTATATAAATTCAGTGTAAAAAAAAAAAATCAGTGCTGAAAAATTCAGTGTCAAAAAATTCAGTTTCGAAGACTCACATGGTGGTTAGTTACCTTATTACGAAAGCTTATTTTTTTTACACTGAATTTATGTAACTACTTTTTTGGCGTTTGAATTGTGTGTTGTGTATAAAATTTCAGTTTATGAAATAATCAGTGCAAAATCATTCAGTGTAAAATAAATCTGTGCTGAAAAATTAAATGTTGAAAAATTTGCTGCTTCAAAAACCAAGACTCATATGGAGGTTAATTTGTGTCTCTTATTACAAAAGCTTTATTTTTTGGACACTGAATTTATGGAACTGAATTTTTTGCGTTTGAATTTTGTGAACTGAATTTTTGGGCATCAAATTATGCTGACAATTTTATTGAAAATAATGTGTTAGCAAAATTTGTTTAAAAATTATTGTTATTATTTTTTAAATTGAGTGTATACAAATTCAGTGTAAAAAAAAAAATCAGTGCTGAAAAATTCTGTGTCAAAAAATTTGCTGCTTCAAAAACCAAGACTCATATGGAGGTTAATTTGTGTCTCTTATTACAAAAGCTTTTTTTTTTGGACACTGAATTCATGGAACTGAATTTTTTGCGTTTGAATTTTGTGAACTGAATTTTTGGGCATCAAATTATGCTGACAATTTTATTGAAAATAATGTGTTAGCAAAATGTTTTTAAAAATTATTATTATTTTTTTTTAAATTGAGTGTATACAAATTCAGTGTAAAAAAAAAAAAATCAGTGCTGAAAAAGTCTGTGTCAAAAAATTTGCTGCTTCAAAAACCAAGACTCATATGGAGGTTAATTTGTGTCCCTTATTACAAAAGCTTTTTTTTTTGGACACTGAATTCATGGAACTGAATTTTTTGCGTTTGAATTTTGTGAACTGAATTTTTGGGCATCAAATTATGCTGACAATTTTATTGCAAAAAAATTTGTTGGCAAAATGTGTTCAAAAATTCATTTTTATTTTCTTTTAAATTGAGTGTATATAAATTCAGTGTAAAAAAAAAAATGTGTTGGCAAAATGCGTTTAAAAATGCATTTTTTTTAATTTTATTTTTTTTAATTGAGTGTATATAAATTCAGTCAAAAAAAAAAATCAGTGCTGAAAAATTCAGTTTCGAATACTCACATGGTGGTTAGTTATCTTATTACGAAAGCTTTTTTTTTTTACACTGAATTTATGGAACTAAATTTTTAGCGTTTGAATTTTATGAACTGAATTTTTGGGCATCAAATTATGCAAAAAAATTTATTGAAAAAAATGTGTTGGCAAAATGTGTTTAAACATTTTAATTTTTTTTTAAATTGAGTGTATATAAATTCAGTGTAAAAAAAAATCTGTGCTGAAAAATTCAATGTGGAAAAATTTGCTGCTTCAAAAACCAAGACTCATATGGAGGTTGATTTGTGTCTCTTATTACAAAAGCTTTTTTTTTTTTGGACACTGAATTTATGGAGCTGAAATTTTAGCGTTTGAATTTTGTGAACTGAATTTTTGGGCATCAAATTATGCTGACAATTTTATTGCAAAAATGTGTTGGCCAAATTTGTTTAAAATTTTTTTTTTTTTTTTTTTAATTGAGTGTGTATAAATTCAGTGTAAAACAACAAATCGGTGCTGAAAAATTCAGTTTCGAATACTCACATGGTAGTTAGTTATCTTATTACGAAAGTTTCTTTTTTACACTGAATTTATGGAACTGAATTTTTAGCGTTTGAATTTTGTGAACTGAATTTTTGGGCATCAAATATATGCAAAAAATGTTATTGAAAAAAAATGTGTTAGCAAAATGTGTTTAAACATTTTCATTTTTTTAAATTGAGTGTATATAAATTTAGTGTTAAAAAAAAATCAGTGCTGAAAAATTAAATGTCGAAAAATTTGCTGCTTCAAAAACCAAGACTCATATGAAGGTTAATTGTGTCTCTTATTACAAAATCTTTTTTTTTTTGGACACTGAATTTAAGGAACTGATTAGTGGTTAGTTATCTTATTACGAAAACTTTTTTTTTTTACAATGAATTTATGGAACTGAATTTTTAGCGTTTTAATTTTGTGAACTGAATTTTTGGGCATCAAATTATGCTAAACGTTTTATTGAAAAAAAAAGGGGTTAGCAAAATGTGTGTAAACTTTTTTTTTTTAATTGAGTGTATATAAATTCAATGTAAAAAAAAAATCAGTGCTGAAAAATTAAATGTTGAAAAATGTGCTGCTTCAAAAACCAAGACTCATATAGAGGTTAATTTGTGTCTCTTATTACAAAAGCTTTTTTTCTTTGGAAACTGAATTTATGGAACTGAATTTTTTGCGTTTCAATTTTGTGAACTGAATTTTTGGGCATCAAATTATGCTGACAATTTTATTGCAAAAAATTTGTTAGCAAAATGTGTTTAAAAATTCATTACATTTTTTTTAATTAAGTGTATATAAATTCAGTGTAAAAAAAAAAAAATCAGTGCTGAAAAATTCAGTGTCAAAATGGGAAATACTGGCAATGTAATAGAATCTCCTCAGTGGAGGTGACGCACCACAACGGTGTGTATCCATGCATACTTTTTGTTCAACAAAAAAAAAACAAATAAAAAAACAAGAGGAAATTCCTACGACAAAAGGCTCAACGTGTGTGTGTATACCTTTCACACTTCCTGCGTGTGGTGGACCACGGCGACTCACCACAAAAACGAGCCGATAACTCACCCGGGCCTCCTTTTAGCCCCCGGGCTTCAAAACAGGAACAATGGCGGCGAGCTCGGAGGAGGCGGAACCACACACCAGGTGGCGCTTTCCGAGCTCTCCAATTAAACGTCCGCTGAGGTGTGGACGCATGGGCCGGTGGTGTGTCGTCAAACACTATAGAAATGATTTAGCTGGTTAAACTCTACTTTACCTGCTCAGTGGCCTAGTGGTTAGAGTGTCCGCCCTGAGATGGGTAGGTCGTGCGTTCAAACCCCGGCCGAGTCATACCAAAGACTATAAAAATGGGAGCCATTACCTCCCTGCTTGGCACTCAGCATCAAGGGTTGGAATCGGGGGTTAAATCACTGAAAATGATTCCCGGGCGTGTCTTGCTGAAATAAGCAGGGGCGTCCGTGGTAACGTTGCTTGGATGACGACATATGTTGCTCCAAAAGCTGTATGTACCTTTCAGCATTAATGATGCCTTCACTGATGTGTAAGTTACCCATGTCTTGGGCACTAATAATAATAATAATAATAATATATTTTATTTGTAAAAAAGCACTTTATATTGAGTAAACAACCTCAAAAGTGCTACAGTGTATTAAAAAAAATAAAAAATAAAAATAAAAAGATAATAAAAAAATTAATGAAAATAAAAACTAGAACAGCCATATAGCTAAATTGAGTATGCATATATCTAAAAAAATACTTTTTTTTAAAAAAAAGAAGGGTTTTTAAGCCTTTTTTAAAATCATCCACAGTCTGTGGTGCCCTCAGGTGGTCAGGGAGAGCGTTCCACAGACTGGGAGCGGAGTATAATACACCCCCATACCATCACACATGCTGCCTTTTTCAACTTTGCGCCTAGAACATTCCGGATGGTTCTTTTCCTCTTTGTTCCGGAGGACACGACGTCCACAGTTTCCAAAAAACAATTGTAAATGTGGCCTTTTCCACTTTGCATCGGTCCATCTTAGATGAGCTCGGGCCCAGCGAAGCCGGGCGGCGTTTCTGGGTGTTGTTGATAAATGGCTTTGGCTTTGCATAGTCGAGTTTTAACTCGCACTCACAGATGTAGCGACCGACTGTAGTTACTGACAGTGGTTTTATGAAGTGTTCCTGAGCCCATGTGGTGATATCCTTTACACACTGATGTCGCTTTTTGATGCAAAACCAATGTTGGTTTTCAGCCTTACCGCTCACGTGCAGTGATTTCTCCAGATTCTCTGAACCTTTTGATGATATTACGGCGCGTAGATGGTGAAATCCCTAAATTCCTTGCAAAAGCTGGTTGAGAAATGTTGTTCTTAAACAATTTGTTCACGCATTTGTTGACAAAGTGGTGACCCTCGCCCCCGTCCTTGTTTGTGAACGACTGAGCATTTCACGGAAGCTGCTTTTATACCCAATCATGGCACCCACCTGTTCCCAATCAGCCCGTTCACCCGTGGGATGTTCCAAATAAGTCTTTGACGAGCATTCCTCAACTGTCTCAGTCTTTTTTGCCACTTGTGCCAGCTTTTTTTTTTGAAACATGTCGCAGGCATGAAATTCCAAATGAGCTAATATTTGCAAAAAACAACAAAGTTTCTCAGTGTGAACATTACGACTACGAGACGAAACGGCCCACGAACCCCCACATATGTTAAACCGTCGGAAAGGTCTCGTTTGCGCCGTTTTACGACCTTTTCTTTGAACCAACCTTTTCTTTAAACTGTTTTTAATCAAGGGCGATGGCTGTTTACGACCCCCCCCCCCCCCTCCCTTAGAAACAGTTGTTGCCATGTAATCAGGGAAATTCCAAATAAAAGAGGAGGCGTAAAAACATTCGTCAGAGTGTGGTGGGAGACTGTCCAAGAGTACAGCCCAGACGTTTCTCCTCAATTGAGTCAAATTTAATTCTGTCTCTGTTTAATTCCTTGCTTCTTGTCTTGTTTAATAGATGTCATCAGTGTTTGCTCTGATGGTTTTTGACCATTTTTTGCAGAAAAAAAGGGTTGCACTTTAACGGACTCCTCCTCGGGACTTTGACCAAACGAGTCGCGGTTAAACCTACAGATACTACACATATAGGTGATGATAAATTGCGGGGGAAAAAATTCCTACGCCATAATATGTGGGCGTGGTATGGCGCCAAACTTCGCTCCGATGGTTTTTGGCCATTTTTTGGCAAAGAAAGGGGTCGTACTTTAACAAACTCCTCCTAGGGACTTTGACCAAATGAGTCACAGTTAAAATGACAGATACTACACATATAGGTGATGAAAAATTTTGAACTAATTTTGCCTACGCCATAAGATGTGGGCGTGGTATGGCGCCAAACTTTGTTCTGATGGTTTTTAGCCATTTCTTTGCCCAAAAAAGTGGTCATACTTTAACAAGCTCCTCCTAGGGACTTTGACCAAATGAGTTGTGGTTAAAATGACAGATACTACATGTATAGGTGATGACAAATTGCGGAGAAAAAAAATCCTATGCTATAAGATGTGGGCGTGGTATGGCGCCAAACTTTGCTCCGATGGTTTTTGGCCATTTTTCGGCAAAAAAAGGGTCGTACTTTAACAAACTCCTCCTAGGGACTTTGACCAAATGAGTTGTGGTTAAAATGACAGATACTACACATATAGGTGATGATAAATTGCGAACAAAAAATTCCTACACCATAAGATGTGGGCGTGGTATGGCGCCAAACTTGGCTCCGATGGTTTTTGGCCATTTTTCAGCAAAAAAAGGGGTCGTACTTTAACAAACTCCTCCTAGGGACTTTGACCAAATGAGTCACAGTTAAAATGACAGATACTACACATATAGGTGATGAAAAATTTGGAACTAATTTTACCTACGCCATAAGATGTGGGCGTGGTATGGCGCCAAACTTTGTTCCGATGGTTTTTAGCCATTTTTTTGGGCAAAAAAATTGGTCGTACTTTAACAAACTCTTACTCGGGACTTTGACCAAATAAGTTGTGGTTAAAATCATAGATACTAAACATATAGACAATGATAAATTGCGGAGAAAAAAATCCTATGCTATAAGTTGTGGGCGTGGTATGGCGCCAAACTTTGCTCCGAAGGTTTTTGGCCATTTTTAGGCAAAAAAAGGGTCATACTTTAACAAATTTCTCCTAGGGACTTTGACCAAATGAGTCGTGGTTAAAATGACAGATACTACACATATAGGCGATGATAAATTGCGAACAAAAAATTCCTACGCCATAAGATGTGGGCGTGGTATGGCGCCAAACTTGGCTCCGATGGTTTTTGGCCATTTTTCGGCAAAAAAAGGGGTCGTACTTTAACAAACTCCTCCTAGGGACTTTGACCAAATGAGTTGTGGTTAAAATGACAGATACTACACATATAGGTGATGATAAATTGTGAACACATTTTGCCTACGCCATAAGATGTGGTCGTGGTATGGCGCCAAACTTTGTTCCAATGGTTCTTGGGCAAAAAAATTGGTCGTACTTTAACAAACTCTTACTCGGGACTTTGACCAAATAAGTTGTGGTTAAAATGACAGATACTAAACATATAGACAATGATAACTTGCGGAGAAAAAAATAATCCTATGCTATAAGATGTGGGCGTGGTATGGCGCCAAACTTTGCTCCGATGGTTTTTGGCCATTTTTTGGCAAAAAGGGGTCGTACTTTAACAAAATTCTCCTAGGGACTTTGACCAAATGATTCGTGGTTAAAATGACAGATACTACACATATATTCAATGATAAATTGAGAACACATTTTTCCTACGCCATAAGATGTGGGCGTGGTATGGCGCCAAACTTTGCTCCACTGGTTTTTGGCCATTTTTCGTCAAAAAAAGGGTCATACATAAAGTTCTTCTCAAGATTTTGCCCAAATGAGTCGTGGTTAAAATGACAGATACTACACATATAGGCGATAAAAAATTGTGAACACATTTTTTCTACGCCATAAGATGTGGGCGTGGTATGACGCCAAACTATGCTCCACTGGTTTTTGGCCATTTTTCGGGGAAAAAAAGGGTCGTACATAACAAAGTTCTTCTCAAGACTTGGCCCAAATGAGTCGTGGTTAAAACGACAGATACTACTCATATAGGCGATGATAAATTGCGAACACATTTTACCCACGCCATAAGATGTGGGCGTGGTATGGCACCAAACTTTGCTTCGATGGTTTTTGGCCATTTTTCAGCTAAAAAAAAGGGGTCGTACTTTAACAAACTCCTCCTAGGGACTTTGACCAAATGAGTCGAGGTTAAAATGACAGATACTACACATATAGGTGATGAAAAATTGAGAACACATTTTTCCTACGCCATAAGATGTGGGCGTGGTATGGCGCCAAACTATGCTCCACTGGTTTTTGGCCATTTTTCTGTGAAAAAAAGGGGTCATACTTTAACAAACTCCTCCTAGGGACTTTGACCAAATGAGTCGTGGTTAAAATGACAGATACTACACATATAGGTGATGATAAATTGCAATCACATTTTACCTACGCCATAAGATGTGGGCGTGGTATGGCGCCAAACTTCGCTCCGATGGTTTTTGGCCATTTTTGGGCAAAAAAAAGGGTCATACTTTAACAAATTCCTCCTAGGGACTTTGACCAAATGAGTCATGGTTAAAATGACAGATACTACACATATAGGTGATGATAAATTGTGAACTAATTTTGCCTACGCCATAAGATGTTGGCGTGGTATGGCAACAAACTTTGCTCCGATGGTTTTTGGCCATTTTTAGGCAAAAAAAGGGTCGTACTTTAACAAATTCCTCCTAGGGACTTTGACCAAATGAGTCGTGGTTAAAATGACAGATACTACACATATAGGTGATGATAAATTTTGAACTAATTTTACCTACGCCATAAGATGTGGGCGTGGTATGGCGCCAAACTTTGTTCCGATGGTTTTTAGCCATTTTTTTGGGCAAAAAAATTGGTCGTACTTTAACAAACTCTTACTCGGGACTTTGACCAAATAAGTTGTGGTTAAAATCATAGATACTAAACATATAGACAATGATAAATTGCGGAGAAAAAAATCCTATGCTATAAGTTGTGGGCGTGGTATGGCGCCAAACTTTGCTCCGAAGGTTTTTGGCCATTTTTAGGCAAAAAAAAGGGTCATACTTTAACAAATTTCTCCTAGGGACTTTGACCAAATGAGTCGTGGTTAAAATGACAGATACTACACATATAGGCGATGATAAATTGCGAACAAAAAATTCCTACGCCATAAGATGTGGGCGTGGTATGGCGCCAAACTTGGCTCCGATGGTTTTTGGCCATTTTTCGGCAAAAAAAGGGGTCGTACTTTAACAAACTCCTCCTAGGGACTTTGACCAAATGAGTTGTGGTTAAAATGACAGATACTACACATATAGGTGATGATAAATTGTGAACACATTTTGCCTACGCCATAAGATGTGGTCGTGGTATGGCGCCAAACTTTGTTCCAATGGTTCTTGGGCAAAAAAATTGGTCGTACTTTAACAAACTCTTACTCGGGACTTTGACCAAATAAGTTGTGGTTAAAATGACAGATACTAAACATATAGACAATGATAACTTGCGGAGAAAAAAAAATCCTATGCTATAAGATGTGGGCGTGGTATGGCGCCAAACTTTGCTCCGATGGTTTTTGGCCATTTTTTGGCAAAAAGGGGTCGTACTTTAACAAAATTCTCCTAGGGACTTTGACCAAATGATTCGTGGTTAAAATGACAGATACTACACATATATTCAATGATAAATTGAGAACACATTTTTCCTACGCCATAAGATGTGGGCGTGGTATGGCGCCAAACTTTGCTCCACTGGTTTTTGGCCATTTTTCGTCAAAAAAAGGGTCATACATAAAGTTCTTCTCAAGATTTTGCCCAAATGAGTCGTGGTTAAAATGACAGATACTACACATATAGGCGATAAAAAATTGTGAACACATTTTACCTACGCCATAAGATGTGGGCGTGGTATGACGCCAAACTATGCTCCACTGGTTTTTGGCCATTTTTCGGGGAAAAAAAGGGTCGTACATAACAAAGTTCTTCTCAAGACTTGGCCCAAATGAGTCGTGGTTAAAACGACAGATACTACTCATATAGGCGATGATAAATTGCGAACACATTTTACCCACGCCATAAGATGTGGGCGTGGTATGGCACCAAACTTTGCTTCGATGGTTTTTGGCCATTTTTCAGCTAAAAAAAAGGGGTCGTACTTTAACAAACTCCTCCTAGGGACTTTGACCAAATGAGTCGAGGTTAAAATGACAGATACTACACATATAGGTGATGAAAAATTGAGAACACATTTTTCCTACGCCATAAGATGTGGGCGTGGTATGGCGCCAAACTATGCTCCACTGGTTTTTGGCCATTTTTCTGTGAAAAAAAGGGGTCATACTTTAACAAACTCCTCCTAGGGACTTTGACCAAATGAGTCGTGGTTAAAATGACAGATACTACACATATAGGTGATGATAAATTGCAATCACATTTTACCTACGCCATAAGATGTGGGCGTGGTATGGCGCCAAACTTCGCTCCGATGGTTTTTGGCCATTTTTGGGCAAAAAAAAGGGTCATACTTTAACAAATTCCTCCTAGGGACTTTGACCAAATGAGTCATGGTTAAAATGACAGATACTACACATATAGGCGATGATAAATTGAGATAAAAGTTTTCTTACACCATAAGATGTGGGCGTGGTATGGCACCAAACTTTGCTTCGATGGTTTTTGGCCATTTTTCAGCTAAAAAAAAGGGGTCGTACTTTAACAGACTCCTCCTAGGGACTTTGACCAAATGAGTCGTGGTTAAAATGACAGATACTACACATATAGGTGATGATAAATTGAGAACACATTTTTCCTACGCCATAAGATGTGGGCGTGGTATGGCGCCAAACTATGCTCCACTGGTTTTTGGCCATTTTTCGGTGAAAAAAAGGGGTCATACTTGAACAAACTCCTCCTAGGGACTTTGACCAAATGAGTCACAGTTAAAATGACAGATACTACACATATAAATTGCAAACAAATTTTACCCACGCCATAAGATGTGGGCGTGGTATGGCGCCAAACTATGCTCCACTGGTTTTTGGCCATTTCTCGGCAAAAAAAGGGTCGTACATAACAAAGTTCTTCCCGAGACTTTGACCAAATGAGTCATGTTTAAAATGACAGATACTACACATATAGGTGATGATAAATTGAGATAAAAGTTTTCCTACGCCATAAGGTGTGGGCGTGGTATGGCGCCAAACTATGCTCCACTGGTTTTTGGCCATTTTTCTGCAAATAATGGGTCGTACTTTACAAACTTCTTCTCGGGACTTTGACCAAATGAGTCGCGATTAAAATACAGACACATATAGGTGATAATAAATTGAGAACACATTTTTCCTAGATCATAAGATGTGGGCGTGGCACGGCGCCAAACATTGCGCCGATGATTCGCCACAGAACACAAAACATTAATAGCCCCGCCTCCGAAAATCCAGATCTTGATCTTATTTGGTAGAAATGATGACGATGACACCCTGAAGTGCCCGATTGGTCAGAACCTGTTCCTACCTACTCGTAGTGGGCGGAGCCAAGCGGCGAAAACTTCCCTTACGCCATTTCGCCATTTTTGCACTTTGGCTGATCAGAGATACTAAACTGATGGGTGATGATAAATTGCAATTTTTTTTGTGTGCAAATGACAGGAAGTGGGCGTGGCATGGCGCCAAACTGATCTTCGCAACAAAACACAGAACGTTAATAACTCTGTTTCACAATAATAATAATAATTAGGGATGTCCGATAATGGCTTTTTGCCGATATCCGATATGCCGATATTGTCCAACTCTTTAATTACCGATACCGATATCAACCGATACCGATATCAACCGATATATACAGTCGTGGAATTAACACATTATTATGCCTAATTTGGACAACCAGGTATGGTGAAGATAAGGTACTTTAAAAAAAAAATGTATCAAATAAAATAAGATGAATAAATTAAAACCATTTTCTTGAATAACAAAGAAAGTAAAAAAATATAAAAACAGTTACATAGAAACTAGTAATTAATGAAAATTTGTAAAATTAACTGTTAAAGGTTAGTACTATTAGTGGAGCAGCAGCACGCACAATCATGTGTGCTTACGGACTGTATCCCTTGCAGACTGTATTGATATATATTGATATATAATGTAGGAAGCAGAATATTAATAACAGAAAGAAACAACCCTTTTGTGTGAATGAGTGTGAATGGGGGAGGGAGGTTTTTTGGGTTGGTGCACTAATTGTAAGTGTATCTTGTGTTTTTTATGTGGATTTAATAAAAAAAAACAAAAAAAAACGATACTGATAATAAAAAAAACGATACCGATAATTTCCGATATTACATTTTAACGCATTTATCGGCCGATAATATCGGCAGACCGATATTATCGGACATCTCTAATAATAATAATATATTTTATTTGTAAAAAGCACTTTACATTAAGTAAACAACCTCAAAGTGCTACAGTGTATAACATTTAAAAATAAATAAAAAGATAATAAAAAATAAATAAATAAAAACTAGAACAGCCAAATAGCTAAAACTAGTATGCATATATCTAAAAAAAAAAAAGGCTTTTTTAAAAGCATTTACAGTCTGTGGTGCCCTCAGGTGGTCAGGGAGAGCGTTCCACAGCCTGGGAGCGGCGGAGCAGAAAGCCCGGTCTCCCATTGTTCGTAGCTTTGTCCTCGGAGGTCGGAGGAGCTTAGCCTGTCCGGAGCGGAGGTGTGGTGTGGAGGATTTGGGGGGTGAGCAGTTCTTTGAGGTGGAGTTCAGATCTTGATCCTAATTGCTACAAGTGACGGCAGCCTGAAGTCGATTTCATTTAAATGTATTAGGGCAACCTTTTTGTAGCTGCGGACCGGTCAACGCTTTAAAATTTGTCCCACGGACCGGTGGGGGGTGGGGGGTTGTATTTAAAAAAAAATATATATATATATATATTTTTTTACATAAATAAATACAATCATGTGCGCTTACGGACTGTATCCCTGCAGACTGTATTGATCTATATTGATATATAATGTATATATTGTGTTTTTTATGTTGATTTCATAATTTTTATCTTTTTTATTTTATTTATTTTTTTAATTTCTTGTGCGGCCCGGTACCGGTCCGCGGACCGATTGGTACCGGGCCGCACAAGAAATTAAAAAAATAAAAATAAAAATAAAAAAATAAAAAAATAAAAAAATTGGTTGGGCACCACTGTATTAGGGCAAGGCATTTTAGTGGTCCCAAAATGTTTGCGGTGGGCCACGGCATCGGTAGGAACGTGACAACCGGCATCATACGTGCCGCCCGACTCATGTGGACCCCCCGGGGGTGCAACGGCGGCAAGGACCCGTTTAATTTGTCTTGTTTGATTTCTTTCTGCAGCGTGGTCTTTGTTAGACGCGTGCGATCCTCTGCCGGCCTCCCGCCAACACACCAGGGTATAGACCCCCGCCCCACAACGCCCCCGGGGGCCTGCCGGCTCGTAATTAGATTGTTTGCCTGGTTCCCGCTTCTTACCACGCGGTTCATCTAATTAAATCAACAGGTTTGCACAGCGCAGCCTTCGCCTGGTAATTGGCTGCTCGTTAGAACTCTGCTGCCGCAAACAAATTGGGTAATTACCCCTAAAGTGGCGTCTATGTCAGGGCCTCATTTACCTGATTTTCTGTTTGTGCATTGTTGTTTGCCACCGTCGTTCTGGTGAGCCCGTATAAAAGGTAATTAAAAAAAAGCTAATTGGATCGAGCAAAGGCAAAGTGCCGTTTGAATTCTGCACCCGCCCAATTTTGTTTGCTTACTTAGGGCTATGTTTATTTGTAATAACCTAATCAAGCAGTGGCCTGTCAATCAATTAGATTATAAAGCGCTTGACTGGAGGCAAGTGGCATGATTAAATTGTCATTTGGTGGAATTATTACTCGTGGCGCTTTGGGAGTAAAAACTCTTTGATGCGTTTTCAAATAAACGCGGGGAAATTAGCATACGGACACGTGTACGTGTCCTAACTCATTCCAAATTACAATTGTATTAATGGATTTTATTTTTTTGATGACTTTATCTAAATTCGTAGACAAATTGGCACAATCAACAACGGACGCATTTCAGCTGTGCATGTCAGCCTTCAATAATGACAACAGGCGTTTAGGAAATAAAGACAATTAGGCCAAACCCTAAAATCGAGGGCACATCTTAACATGTATAATTCAACCTTAATTAGGCAAAAAGTAAAAATCACGGTAACTCTTTGATGCGTTTTCAAATAAACGCGGGGAAATTAGCTTACGGACACGTGTACGTGTCCTAACTCATTCCAAATTACAATTGTATTTATGAATTTAGATAAAGTCATCAAAGTCATCAGAAAAATAAAATCCATTGACAAATTGGCACAATCAACCACGGACGCATTTCAGCTGTGCATGTCAGCCTTCAATAATGACAACAGGCGTTTAGGAAATAAAGACAATTAGGCCAAACGCTAAAATCGAGGGCACATCTTAACATGTATCATTAAACCTTAATTAAGCAAAAAGTAAAAACCACGGTAACTCTTTCATGCGTTTTCAAATAAACGCGGGGAAATTAGCATACGGACACGTGTACGTGTCCTAACTCATTCCAAATTACATTTGTATTTATGAATTTAGATAAAGTCATCAAAGTCATCAGAAAAATAAAATCCATTGACAAATTGGCACAATCAACCACGGACGCATTTTAGCTGTGCATGTCAGCCTTCAATAATGACAACAAGCGTTTAGGAAATAAAGACAATTAGGCCAAACGCAAAAATCGAGGGCACATCTTAACATGTATCATTAAACCTTAATTAAGCAAAAAGTAAAAACCACGGTAGCTCTTTGATGCGTTTTCAAATAAACGCGGGGAAATTAGCATACGGACACGTGTACGTGTCCTAACTCATTCCAAATTACATTTGTATTAATGGATTTTATTTTTTTGATGACTTTATCTAAATTCGTAGACAAATTGGCACAATCAACAATGGACGCATTTTAGCTGTGCATGTCAGCCTTCAATAATGACGACAGGCGTTTAGGAAATAAAGACAATTAGGCCAAACGCTAAAATCGAGGGCACATCTTAACATGTATAATTCAACCTTAATTAGGCAAAAAGTAAAAATCACGGTAACTCTTTGATGCGTTTTCAAATAAACGCGGGGAAATTAGCATACGGACACGTGTACGTGTCCTAACTCATTCCAAATTACAATTGTATTTATGAATTTAGATAAAGTCATCAAAGTCATCAGAAAAATAAAATCCATTGACAAATTGGCACAATCCACCACGGACGCATTTTAGCTGTGCATGTCAGCCTTCAATAATGACAACAGGCGTTTAGGAAATAAAGACAATTACGCGAAACGCAAAAATCGAGGGCACATCTTAACATGTATAATTAAACCTTAATTAAGCAAAAAGTAAAAACCACGGTAACTCTTTGATGCGTTTTCAAATAAACGCGGGGCAATTAGCATACGGACACGTGTACGTGTCCTAACTCATTCCAAATTACATTTGTATTCATGGATTTTATTTTTCTGATGACTTTATCTAAATTCATAGACTAATTGGCACAATCCACCACGGACGCATTTCAGCTGTGCATGTC
>NC_084753.1:42736694-42761694 GCF_033978785.1 Entelurus aequoreus
TGTTAGATCCACTATGAACTGGACTCTCACTATTATGTTAGATCCACTATGAACTGGACTCTCACTATTATGTTAGATCAACTATGGACTGGACTCTCACACTATTATGTTAGATCCACTATGGACTGGACTCTCATTATATTATGTTAGATCCACTATGAACTGGACTCTCACTATTTTGTTAGATCAACTATGGACTGGACTCTCACACTATTATGTTAGATCCACTATGGACTGGACTCTCACACTATTATGTTAGATCCACTATGGACTGGACTCTCACACTATTATGTTAGATCCACTATGGACTGGACTCTCACTATTATGTTAGATCCACTATGGACTGGACTCTCACACTATTATGTTAGATCCACTATGGACTGGACTCTCACTATTATGTTAGATCCACTATGGACTGGACTCTCACACTATTATGTTAGATCCACTATGGACTGGACTCTCACACTATTATGTTAGATCCACTATGGACTGGACTCTCACACTATTATGTTAGATCCACTATGGACTGGACTCTCACTATTATGTTAGATCCACTATGGACTGGACTCTCACAATATTATGCTAGACCCACTCGAGGGCTGAGACCGGATGTCACCCACATCTCCGGTCCTCTCCAAGGTTTCTCATAGTCATCCACACCGACGTCCCACTGGGTTGTGAGTTTTTCCTTGCCCTGATGTGGGCTCTGAACCGAGGATGTGGTTGTGGCTTGTGCAGCCCTTTGAGACACTCGTGATTCAGGGCTATATAAGTAAACATTGATTGGGAACCCTAACCCTAACCCTAACCCTAACCCTAGAACAATGACACCACCTACTGTATGCTGGCGATTTAACGCCTCATTTGTTCAACTACTGGCGTAAACATATGCCGCCATGAGAAAAAAAAAAACCCTGGCGGAATTAGCACGTTAGCATATTAGCACCGCGACTGCATCTCGTCATCCGCTCCGTCTCCTGACTCTCTGCCACCGACTTGTCTCTTTGTGGCGGCGACACCTCCTCTCTCGCGCGCGCGGGCCGGTTCCCGCGCGCACGCGGCTTTCTAATTAGGACGAGGCAGCCCAAGGTGTTAATGAGCTCCCTCATTAGGCGGCGGCTCTTGCTCGTTAGGCAAAGAGGCGTCGCCGGTGAAGGAGCGGGCTCCTTCTCGGCCTCCCGCTGCGTTCGCCGTCCCGCACGGCGAAGGAGGGATAATCCCCCCCCCCCCCCCCCCCCCCCCCCGCCCGCCAGCGGGGAAGGGGAGGAGAGGCAGGGGGCGGAGATGGCAAAACATATTTGGGGTTTTTTTTGGGGAGGGGGACGGCTATATCCGGTGTTAGCTCAGGTGGAGATGATGCACATGATGGAGTCTTGCTAGAATGCGCGTACACATTTCATTATATTTTGGAATGATTTGAATTTGGCGGATTCTCATGCTGACTCGCCAAAAATGTATATTTACAAATGATAAAAATGGCATTTATTAATTATAAATTGGAGAATTGTACTTCATATTGAGTGATTTTAAGTTCTCAAATTAGTGATTGTACGGTGTCAAAAAAGATAATTCCCCATATGTTTTTTTCTATTTACTATCTGTACATATTCTTTTTTTTGGATTTAATTTTTTTATTTTATTTTATTTTATTTTTTCTTCTCTTCTTTGGCCTCTTTGGGGTATAAACAAAAAAATATTAATAGACAATAGATGTATGATGCAGGGCCGGCCCGTGGCATAGGCCGTATAGGCAAATGCTACGGGCGCCGTCCATCAGGGGGCACCACGCCAGTGCCACAAATGTTGGATGGAAAAAAAAAAAGGAAAAAAAAAGTTGGTACTATTATTTCTAAATACATAAAATAATCCCAGGTTAATTAAAATGCAAAGTAAAGCCTATTTAATAGAAATATTATTTGTTACAACATTACGCCCCCTCCCTTCCCGTATCATGACTCTTTTTGGACGTCACCACATCAAAAAATCAACACAAGATGTCAAAACGGCCAAAACTGTCAGGTGCCCAGGGAAGAAAAAAGAGAAAAGAGGAGGAGAAACGAGAAAAAGATAGAGGTAGCAGGTAGGTAACGTTAGCCTACATGAAATTATTTGTCTGTTACAGAATGTGATAGTAACCTGGCTTTTTAGCATTAAGCTAATGTTACATGATTCGGCAATTGCTAATCAATTAATAGCTAGTTCTGTTTTAACGTCGGGTTAATATTGTGGAGGGGGCTAAATTGTTATGGAAAATAATAATGTAACGTTAGGTAATTACAGTACTCCCTGGTGTACAGTAATTTGTAAGTCATTCTAGTTAATGCAATATTAAAAAGCACAAATAGAGAACTCTGTAGGATCCCCTTTTTTTGTAATATAGTTGTTAAAGTCATACTGGTTTGTGCAGTGCCTTATTTATATTGTATTTTTTATTCATTGTATGCAACTTGTTGACACGTTTTATTTTGTGTTTGTGTATGTAAAAAATATTGTATTTCATATATTCATTTTTTATTTTTTGTATTCATTTATTTATCCATATTTTTTTTTATCTTGTTAACTATTCTGATTGTTAATTTGCTTTCTTTAAGTAAAAAAAAAGGTCAAAGACAAAGCTATTTGGTTTCTTGTGAGTATATACACTTCACTGCCGATGTGGGGGGGGCGCTACCTAAAATCTTGCCTAGGGCGCCAGATTGGTTAGGGCCGGGCCTGGTATGATGTATGCAAATATGATGTAATGGATAGGAATGGCTGATGCTGGACGTCAATAAAAATAAAATAAAATAAAAATGCATATTTGCAAATTATAAAAATGGAGAAGATAATGGCATTTATTAATTATAAATAGGAAAACTGGGTCAATTATGTCACGACACATAGGCCTGATTTAATTTTTTCTATTATTTGTCTTATTTTTTTCTATTTATTTATTTACTATCTGTTTATATTCTTTTTTATTTTATTTATTTTATTATTATTATTTATTATTATTGTTATTATTATTTTTATTTATTTTTTATTATTATATATTTTTGGGTTGTTTGGTTTTTCTTTTTTTTTTCTTTTTTGGGGGGAGGGGTGGCATCTTTGGGATATAAACAAAAACATATAATTTTGACATTTAGGAATGTCTGATGCTGGATGTCAATAAAAACTAAATACATAAAAAATAAAATAAAATAAAAAATAAAAATGCATAATTTCACATAGGCCTGATCTATTATTTCTCTTATTTTTTTCTATTTATTTATTTACTATCTGTTCATATTCTTTGCATTTTTTATTTATTATTATATATATTTATTAATTTTTTAAAAATATTTTTTTCTCTTTTTTGGGGGGGAGGGGCAACATCTTTGGGATATAAACAAATATTCATAGATAGATTAATAGACAATAGATGTATGATGTATGCAAATATGATGTAATGGATAGGAATGGCTGATGCTGGATGTCAATAAAAAGTCAATTAAAAAATAAAAATAAAAATGCATATTTACAAATGATAAAAATGGAGATGATAATGGCATTTAATAATTATAAATTGGAAAACTGGGTCAATTATGTCACGACACATAGGCCAGATTTAATTTTCTCAATTATTTGTCTTATTTGTTTCTATTTATTTACTATCTGTTCATATTCTTTTTTTTAAATTGTATTTTATTATTATTATTTTTTATTATTATTATTTATTTTATTTTTTTTTTAATTTTTATATTTTTTTGGGTTGTTTGGTTTTTCGTTTTCTTTCTTTTTTGGAGGGAGGGGTGGCATCTTTGGGATATAAACAAAAACATAATTTTGACATTTAGGAATGTCTGATGCTGGATGTCAATAAAAAATAAATACATAAAAAATAAAATACAAAATAAAAATGCATAATTTCACATAGGCCTGATTTGATTTTCTCTATTATTTCTCTTATTTTTTTCTATTTATTTATTTATTTACTTATCCGTTCATATTCTTTGTATTGTATTATTATATATATTTATTTTATTTTATTTTTTCTCTTTTTTGGGGGGGAGGGGTGACATCTTTGGGATATAAACAAATATTAATAGATAGATTAATAGACAACAGATGTATGATATATGCAAATACAATAGGATTGTCTGATGCTGGACGTCAATGAAAACTAAATTAAAAAAATAAAAATGCATATTTACAATTTATAAAAATGGAGATGATAATGGCATTTATTAATTATAAATTGGAAAAATGTACTTCATATTGGGAAAACTGGGTCAATTATGTCACGACACATAGGCCTGATTTAATTTTTTCTATTATTTGTCTTGTTTTTTTCCATTTATTTATTTACTATCTGTTCATAATCTTTTTTATTTTATTATTATTAATTATTATTATCATTATTATTTTTATTTATTTTTTATTATTATATTTTTTTGGGTTGTTTGGTTTTTCTTTTTTTTTTCTTTTTTGGGGGGAGGGGTGGCATATTTGGGATATAAAAAAAAACATATAATTTTGACATTTAGGAATGTCTGATGCTGGATGTCAATAAAAACTAAATACATAAAAAAAATTAAAAAAAATAAAAAATAAAAATGCATAATTTCACATAGGCCTGATCTATTATTTCTCTTATTTTTTTCTATTTATTTATTTACTATCTGTTCATATTCTTTGCATTTTTTATTTATTATTATATATATTTATTTTATTTTTTAAAATATTTTTTTCTCTTTTTTTGGGGGGGAGGGGCGACATATTTGGGATATAAACAAATATTCATAGATAGATTAATAGACAATAGATGTATGATGTATGCAAATATGATATGAATGTCTGATGCTGGACGTCAATGAAAACTAAATTAAAAAAATAAAATAAAAATGCATATTTACAAATTATAAAAATGGAGAAGATAATGGCATTTATTAATTATAAATTGGAATAATGTACTTCATATTGGGAAAACTGGGTCAATTATGTCATGACACATAGGCCTGATTTAATTTTCTCTATTATTTATCTTATTTTTTTTCTATTTATTTATTTACTATCTGTTCATATTCTTTTTTATTTTATATTTTATTTACTTTTTTTTATTATTATATTTTTTTGAGTTTTTTTTTTGGTTTTTTGGAGGGGGGGGGTGACATCTTTGGGATATAAACAAAAAAATATAATTTTGACATTTAGGGCAGACAATAGATGTATGACATATGCAAATATGATGTCATGATAAGAATGTCTGATGCTGGATGTCAATAAAAACTAACTAAATAAACAATTAAATAAAATAACAAATAAAAATGCATAATTTCACATAGGCCCGATTTGATTTTCTCGAATTAGTGATTGTACGGTGTAAAAAAAGATAATTCCCTATATGTTTATAGTTTTTTTCTATTTACTATCTGTTCATATTATTTGTATTTTGAATTTTTATTTATTTATTTATTATTAGAATTTTTTATTTTTTTCGTTTTTTTCTCTTTTTTGGGGGGGAAGGGTGGCATCTTTGGGATATAAACAAAAACATATTAATAGACAATAGATGTATGATGTATGCAAATATGATGTAATGGACAGGAATGTCTGATGCTGTACGTCAATAAAAAGTCAATTAAAAAAATTAAAATTAAAATGTATATTTAAAAAATAAAAAAATGGAGAAGATAATGGCATTTATTCATTATAAATTGGAAAAATGTACTTCATATTGGGAAAACTGGGTCAATGATGTCACGACACATTGGCCTGATTTAATTTTCTGTATTATTTCTCTTATTTTTTTAATATTTATTTATTTACTATCAGTTCATATTCTTATAAAATTTTTTATTGTTATTTATTTCTATGGTTTTTTTAAATTATTATATTTTTTGGGGTTTGTTTTTCGTTTTGGGGGGGGGGGCTGAATGGCATCTTTGGGATATAAACAAAAAAAAAATATTTTGACATTTAGGGCAGACAACAGATGTATGCAAATATGATGTCATGATAGGAATGTCTGAGGCTGGATGTCAATAAAAACTAAATAAATAAAAAATAAAATAAAATATAAAATACAAATGCATGATTATTTGATTTATTATTATAATTAATCGTTTTTTCTCTTTTTCGGGGGTTAGAGGGGTAGTCGTATTTTTTGGATTTAAACAAATATAAAAATGGAGAAGATAATGGCATGTATTAATTATAAATTGGAAAAATGTACTTCATATTGGGAAAAGTGGGTCAATTATGTCACGACACATTGGCCTGATTTTATTTTCTCTATTTTTCTCCTTTTTTATATTTATTTATTTACGATATGTTTATATATATATATATATATATATTTATTTTTTTTTAATATAGTTATTTATTTGTATGTTTTTTTTTAAAATTATTATATTTTTTTGTTTTGTTTGGTTTTTCTGTTTTTTTTTTCTTTTTTGGGGGGGAGGGGTGGCATCAACCCTAAACCTAACCTAACCCTAACCCTAACACTAACACTAACCCTAACACTAACCCTAACACTAACACTAACACTAACACTAACCCTGCTCTACTTCAACAATTCTAAAAAAAATTCCAGAATTTTGCAGAATTCCTGTTTTTCCAAAGCCCTATTTCCACCCTTTTTTCTAGCGACTACTCCTCCCACATTTATCAACCCACTTCAACCGTTCCACCGTCAAAACATTCCTCTAAATCCGGACAAAAAACAAAAGTTGTTTTTTGAACTGGAAAAATTTCCAGTTTTCCCCGAAATTCCAGGAATTCCGTAATAGCATTTCTCAATTCAACATGTTGCTACCTCAACATTTCTCCACCGATTTGAAAAATGTCCACACCAACCATTTCAAACTCATTTAGACCATTCAAGTTTTTTCAAGAAAATTCCAGCTTTTCCCGAAATTCCCATATTTTGGGGGAAATGAATGGGACATTCTTCAAAGTTCCACAACTCCCACATTTTTCATCTGATTCAAACCATTCCAACTTGAAAATATTCAGCCTGTTTGGGGATTCTGTGCTCTACTTCAACAATTCTAAAAATAAAAAAAAATTCCAGGATTTTCCAGAATTCCTGGTTTTCCAAAGCCCTATTTCCACCCTTTTATCTGGCGACTACTCCTTCCACATTTTTCAACCCACTTCAACCGTTCCACCGTCAAAACATTCCTCTAAATCCGGACAAAAAACAAAAGTAGTTTTTTGAACTGGAAAAATTTCCAGTTTTCCAGAAATTCCAGGAATTCTGTAATACCATTTCTCAATTTAACATGTTACTACTTCAACATTTCTCCACCGATTTGAAAAAAGGCAAAACCGACCATTTCAACTCATTCAGACCATGCAAGTTTTTTACCATTTTCAAAAAAATTCCCGCTTTTCCCGAAATTCCCATATTTTTGGGGAAATTAATGGGACATTCTTCAAAGTTCCACAACCCCCACATTTTTCATCCGATTCAAACCGTTCCAACTCCAAAATGTTAAGCCGGTACAAAGTTGTGTGCTCTTTTTCAACAATAATTTTTAAAAAATTCCCTGATTTCCAAGAATTCCCAGTTTTAGGGACATTTTCCCCATTCAAAATGAATTATTCATTTTTAAAACTTGCACAATTCCCACATTTCCCAACCTATTCAAACCCTTCCACCTTCAACACATTCAACTCATCCTGGAAATTCAAACAACCATTTTTCCACGTTCAACAAATTTCCAGGAATTCCTGTTTTTTTCACACCTTATTTCCAACCTTTTTTCTAGCGACGACTCCTTTCACATGTTTCTACCCATTTCAACCGTTCCACCGTCAAAACATTCCTCTTAAACAGGACAAACAACAAAGTAGTTTTTTGAACTGGAAAAATTCCTGCTTTTCCCGAAATTCCAGGAATTCCGTAATAGCATTTCTCAATTCAACATGTTACTACTTCAACATTTCTCCACCGATTTGAAAAATGTCAAAACCGACCATTTCAACTCATGCAGACCATGCAAGTTTTTTAACCGTTTTCAAAAAAATTCCAGGATTTTCCAGAATTCCTGTTTTTCCAAAGCTCTATTTCAATCCTCCCACATTTTTTTAACCCATTTCTACCGTTTCACTGTCAAAATATTCCTCTTAGTCACGCTAAAAATTAAAGTTGTTTTTCAAACTGGAAAAATTCCCGGTTTTCCCCAAATTCCAGGAATTTCGTAATACCATTTCTCAATTCAACATGTTATTACTTCAACATTTCTCCACCGATTTGAAAAATGTCAACACCAACCATTTCAACGCATTCAGAACATTCACGTTTTTTTTACCATTTTCAAAAAAATTCACGCTTTTCCCAAAATTCCCATATTTTTGGGGAAATGAATGGGTCATTCTTCAAAGTTCCACAACTCCCACATTTTTCATTCGATTCAAACCGTTCCAACGCCAAAATATTCAGCCGGTACAAAATTGTGTGCTCTTCTTCAACAATAATTAAAAAAGGTTTTTCCTGATTTCCTAGAATTTCCAGTTTTAGGGACATTTTCCCCATTCAAAATTAATTATCCATTTTTAAAACTTGCACAATTCCCACATTTCCCAACCTATTCAAACCCTTCCACCTTCAACACATTCAACTCATCCTGGAAATTCAAACAACCATTTTTCCACGTTCAACAAATTTCCAGGAATTCCTGTTTGTTTCTAACCTATTTCCAACATTTTTTCTAGCGACGAGTCCTTCCACATTTTTCAAACCATGTCAACCGTTTCACCATCAAAACATTCCTCTTAAACAGGACAAACAACAAAGTAGTTTTTTGAACTGGAAAAATCCCATCTTTTCCCGAAATTCCAGGAATTCCGTAATACCATTTCTCAATTCAACATGTTACTACTTCAACATTTCTCCACCGATTTGAAAAAAGGCAAAACCGACCATTTCAACTCATTCAGACCATGCAAGTTTTTTTACCATTTTCAAAAAAATTCCCGCTTTTCCCGAAATTCCCATATTTTTGGGGAAATTAATGGGACATTCTTCAAAGTTCCACAACTCCCACATTTTTCATCCGATTCAAACCGTTCCAACTCCAAAATGTTAAGCCGGTACAAAGTCGTGTGCTCTTTTTCAACAATAATTTAAAAAAAATTCCCTGATTTCCAAGAATTCCCAGTTTTAGGGACATTTTCCCCATTCAAAATGAATGATCCATTTTTAAAACTTCCACAATTCCCACATTTTCCAACCTATTCAAACCCTTCCACCTTCAACACATTCAACTCATCCTGGAAATTCAAACAACCATTTTTCCACGTTCAACAAATTTCCAGGAATTCCCGTTTTTTTCTAACCTTATTTCCAACCTTTTTTCTAGGAACGACTCCTTCCACATGTTTCAACCCATTTCAACCGTTCCACCGTCAAAACATTCCTCTTAAACAGGACAAACAACAAAGTAGTTTTTTGAACTGGAAAAATTCCCTCTTTTCCCGAAATTCCAGGAATTCCGTAATAGCATTTCTCAATTCAACATGTTACTACTTCAACATTTCTCCACCAGTTTGAAAAATGTCAAAACCGACCATTTCAACTCATTCAGACCATTTAAGTTTTTTAACCGTTTTCAAAAAATTCCAGGATTTTCCAGAATTCATGTTTTTCCAAAGCTCTATTTCAGTCCTCCCACATTTTTTAACCCATTTCTACCGTTTCACTGTCAAAATATTCCTCTTAGTCACGCCAAAAATTAAAGTTGTTTTTCAAACTGGAAAAATTCCCGGTTTTCCCGAAATTCCCAGAATTCCGTAATCCCATTTCTCAATTCAACATGTTACTACTTCAACATTTCTCCACCGATTTGAAAATGTCAACACCAACCATTTCAACTCATTCAGAACATTCACGTTTTTTTTTTTTACCATTTTCAAAAAAATTCACGCTTTTCCCGAAATTCCCATATTTTTGGGGAAATGAATGGGACATTCTTCAAAGTTCCACAAGTCCCACATTTTTCATCCGATTCAAACCGTTCCAACTTCAAAATGTTAAGCCGGTACAAAGTTATGTGCTCTTTTTCAACAATAATTTAAAAAAATTCCCTGATTTCCAAGAATTCGCAGTTTTAGGGACATTTTCCCCATTCAAAATGAATTATCAATTTTTAAAACTTGCACAATTCCCACATTTTCCAACCTATTCAAACCCTTCCACCTTCAACACATTCAACTCATCCTGGAAATTCAAACAATCATTTCCAGGAATTCCTGTTTTTTTCCAACCTTATTTCCAACCTTTTTTCTAGCGACGACTCCTTTCACATGTTTCAACCCATTTCAACCGTTCCACCGTCAAAACATTCCCCCTTAAACAGGACAAACAACAAAGTAGTTTTTTGAACTGGAAAAATTCCCGCTTTTCCTGAAATTCCAGGAATTCCGTAATAGCATTTCTCAATTCAACATGTTACTACTTCAACATTTCTCCACCGATTTGAAAAAAGGCAAAACCGACCATTTCAACTCATTCAGACCATGCAAGTTTTTTACCATTTTCAAAAAAATTCCCGCTTTTCCCGAAATTCCCATTGAAATGAATGGGACATTCTTCAAAGTTCCACAACTCCCACATTTTTCATTCGATTCAAACCGTTCCAACTTCAAAATATTCAGCCGGTACAAAATTGTGTGCTTTTCTTCAACAATAATTAAAAAAGGTTGTTCCTGATTTCCTAGAATTTCCAGTTTTAGGAATATTTTCCCCATTCAAAGTTAATCATCCATTTTTAAAACTTGCACTATTCCCACATTTTCCAACCTATTCAAACCCTTCCCCCTTCAACACGTTCAACTCATCCTGGAAATTCAAACAACCATTTTTCCACGTTCAACAAATTTCCAGGAATTCCTGTTTTTTTCCAACCTTATTTCCAACATTTTTTCTAGCGACGAGTCCTTCCACATTTTTCAAACCATGTCAACCGTTTCACTGTCAAAACATTCCTCTTAAACAGGACAAACAACAAAGTAGTTTTTTGAACTGGAAAAATTCCCGCTTTTCCCGAAATTCCAGGAATTCCGTAATACCATTTCTCAATTCAACATGTTACTACTTCAACATTTCTCCACCGATTTGAAAAATGTCAAAACCGACCATTTCAACTCATTCGGACCATTCAAGTTTTTTACCATTTTCTAAAAAATTCCCGCTTTTCCCGAAATTCCCATTGAAATGAATGGGACATTCTTCAAAGTTCCACAACTCCCACATTTTTCATCCGATTCAAACCGTTCCAACTTCAAAATATTCAGCCTGTTTGGTAATTGTGTGCACTACTTCAACAATTCTAAAAAAAATTCCAGGATTTTCCAGAATTCCTGTTTTTCCAAAGCTCTATTTCCACCCTTTTTTCTGACGACTACTACTCCCACATTTTTCAACCCATTTCTACCGTTTCACTGTCAAAACATTCCTCTCACACACGCCAAAAATTAAAGTTGTTTTTGAACTGGAAAAATTCCCGGTTTTCCCGGAATTCCGTAATACCATTTCTCAATTCAACATGTTACTACTTCAACATTTCTCCACCGATTTGAAAAATGTCAACACCAACCATTTCAACTCATTCAGAACATTCAAGGTTTTTTTTTACCATTTAAAAAAAAAATCACGCTTTTCCCGAAATTCCCATATTTTTGGGGAAATTAATGGGTCATTCTTCAAAGTTCCACAACTCCCACATTTTTAATTCGATTCAAACCGTTCCAACTCCAAAATATTCAGCCGGTACAAAATTGTGTGCTCTATTTCAACAATAATTAAAAAAATGTTTTCCTGATTTCGCAGAATTCCCAGTTTTAGGGACATTTTTCCCATTCAAAATGAATTATCCATTTTTAAAACTTGCACAATTCCCACATTTTCCAACCTATTCAAAGCCTTCCCCCTTCAGCACATTCAACTCATCCTGGAAATTCAAACAACCATTTTTCCACGATCAACAAATTTCCAGGAATTCCTGTTTTTTTCTACCCTTATTTCCTATTTTTTTCTAGCAACGACTCCTTTCACATTTTTCAACCCATTTCAACCGTTCCACCGTCAAAACATTCTTCTTAATTAGGAAAAACAAATAATGTGTTTTTTGAACTCGAAAAATTCCCCGATTTTCCCGAAATTCCAGGAATTCCGTAATACCATTTCTCAATTCAACATGTTACTACTTCAACATTTCTCCACCAGTTTGAAAAATGTCAACACCAACCATTTCAACTCAATTCAAGTTTGTCACCACTTTCAAAAAAATTCCCGCTTTTCCCAAAATTCCCATATTTTGGGGGGAAATGAATGTCCCATTCTTCAAAGTTCCACAACTCCCACATTTCTCATCCGATTCAATCCGTTCCAACTTCAAAATATTCAGCCTGTTTGGTAATTGTGTGCTCTACTTCAACAATTCTAAAAAAAATAACAAATAAAATAAATTCCAGGATTTCAGTTTAACTTCAGCATTGGAGCATTCACACGCAAGTCCTTCAGGAATTGCCTCGTATTTGACTTCATTAAATGGATTTCAATTATTGTTTGGTGCAGCCGGGCCGGAGCAGGAGGGGATAGAAAGAGAGAAAAAAGGAAGACAGAGGGGGACATTTTGGGGGCTAGACCGGGATAAGACAGAGAGACAACAACAATAATAACAACAGAACAGCATCCTTATAAGGATGGGTCACTAACAGAGGCCGTTAAAGTGCAGAAGGTCACTGTTGCCATGGCGATGAGGCGGTCACAGCGTCGACGCCACAATACGAAAGTGTATCCGCAAATATTGTGAAGCTTTTTCCCCATCCTCTGCACAATGTGTAAAACACAGACAATTAGATGCAATAAAAGTGCCCTAATATTTGAAGTGGACCCAGATGGCCGCATGCTAATCAGACGTCTCGCTAAGGTGTGAAGTGGGGAAGTGGGACAAACTGTGTAGGTGGGGTGGTGGGTGGTGGTGGTGGTGGGGGGGCGGAGCAGTCAGGTGTCTTTTCGCTTACTCCTGGAGAAAGTGCAAAAGCGGCTCCTCCATCGGCACGGGGAGGCAGCTTTTGACAGGACCGTTGGCGACACATATGTCTGGAGCTTGTCGCCATATGGCTGCGCGAGCTATTTGCAGCCGTCATTAAAATCCCCCGCCACGCCGCGGCTCAAAACGGGGGACAAAAGACGGCAACGTGACGGAAATAGTCTCTCCGGCGCCACCTTTAAAATTGAAAAAAAATAAATGGCCTCTCCTAAAAGGCTCAGGAACCCATTCCTGAAAACAAACAGGAAGTCGACCATCTTGGTTTTAATCTTCCATTTTTGGGTAAAAAAAAGGGTTCGTACTTTAACAAACTCCTCTTAGGGACTTTGACCAAATGAGTCGTGAATAAAATGACAGATACTACACATATAGGCAATAATAAATTGTGAACACATTTTTTCTACGCCATAAAATGTGGGCGTGGTATGGCGCCAAACTTGGCGCCAATGGTTTTTGGCCATTTTTCGGAGAGAAAAAGGGGTTGTACTCTAACGGACTCCTCCTAGGGACTTTGACCAAATGAATCGCGGTTAAAATGACAGATACTACACATACAGGCGATAATCAATTATAAACACATTTTTCCTACACCATAAGATGTGGGCGTGGTATGGCGCCAAACTTGGTGCCGATGTTTTTTGGCCATTTTTTGGGCAAAAAAAGGGGTTGTACTTTAACGGACTCCTCCTAGGGACTTTGACCAAATGAGTCAAGGATAAAATGACAGATACTACACATATAGGTGATGATAAATTGTGAACACATTTTTCCTACGTCATAAGATGTGGGCGTGGTATGGCGCCAAACTTTGCTCCAAAGTTTTTTGGCCATTTTTCGGGCAAAAAAAGGGGTTGTTCTTTAACAAACTCCTCCTAGGGACTTTGACCAAATGAATCACAGTTAAAATGACAGATACTACACATATAGGCGATAATAAATTGTGAACAAATTTTTCCTACGCCATAAGATGTGGGCGTGGTATGGCGCCAAACTTGTCTCCTATCGTTTTTGGCCATTTTTTGGCAAAAAAAAGGGGTCGTACTTTAACAAACTTCTCCTAGGGACTTTGACCAAATGAGTCACAGTTAAAATGACAGATACTACACATATAGGTGATGATAAATTGTGAACAGGTTTTTCCTATGCCATAAGATGTGGGTGTGGCATGGCGCCAAACTTTGCTCCAAAAGTTTTTTGGCCATTTTTCGGGCAAAAAAAGGGGTCGTACTTTAACGGACTCCTCCTAGGGACTTTGACCAAATGAGTCAAGGATAAAATGACAGATACTACACATATAGGTGATGATAAATTGTGAACACATTTTTCCTACGTCATAAGATGTGGGCGTGGTATGGTGCCAAACTTTGCTCCAAAGTTTTTTGGCCATTTTTCGGGCAAAAAAAGGGGTCGTACTTTAACAGACTCCTCCTAGGGACTTTGACCAAATGAGTCGTGGTTAAAATGACAGATACTACACATATAGGTGATGATAAATTGTGAACAGGTTTTTCCTATGCCATAAGATGTGGCCGTGGTATGGCGCCGAACTTTGCTCCAAAGTTTTTTGGCCATTTTTCGGGCAAAAAAAGGGGTCGTTCTTTAACAAACTCCTCCTAGGGACTTTGACCAAATGAATCACAGTTAAAATGACAGATACTACACATATAGGCGATAATAAATTGTGAACAAATTTTTCCTACGCCATAAGATGTGGGCGTGGTATGGCGCCAAACTTGTCTCCTATCGTTTTTGGCCATTTTTTGGCAAAAAAAAGGGGTCGTACTTTAACAAACTTCTCCTAGGGACTTTGACCAAATGAGTCACAGTTAAAATGACAGATACTACACATATAGGTGATGATAAATTGTGAACAGGTTTTTCCTATGCCATAAGATGTGGGTGTGGCATGGCGCCAAACTTTGCTCCAAAAGTTTTTTGGCCATTTTTCGGGCAAAAAAAGGGGTCGTACTTTAACGGACTCCTCCTAGGGACTTTGACCAAATGAGTCAAGGATAAAATGACAGATACTACACATATAGGTGATGATAAATTGTGAACACATTTTTCCTACGTCATAAGATGTGGGCGTGGTATGGTGCCAAACTTTGCTCCAAAGTTTTTTGGCCATTTTTCGGGCAAAAAAAGGGGTCGTACTTTAACAAACTCCTCCTAGGGACTTTGACCAAATGAGTCGTGGTTAAAATGACAGATACTACACATATAGGTGATGATAAATTGTGAACAGGTTTTTCCTATGCCATAAGATGTGGCCGTGGTATGGCGCCGAACTTTGCTCCAAAGTTTTTTGGCCACTTTTCGGGCAAAATAAGGGGTCGTACTTTAACAGACTCCTCCTAGGGACTTTGACCAAATGAGTCGTGGTTAAAATGACGGATACTAAGCATTTAGGCAATAATAAATGGTGAACAAGTTTTTTCTACGCTATAAGATGTGGGCGTGGTATGGCGCCAAACTTGGCACCGATGTTTTTTGACCAATTTTTGCCGAAAAAAAGGGGTCCTACTTTAAATAACTCCTCCCAGGGACTTTGACCAAATGAGTCGAAGTTAAAATGACAGATAATAAACATATAGGCGATAATAAATTGTGAACAAATTTTTCCTACGCCATAAGATGTGGGCGTGGTATGGCGCCAAACTTGGCTCTTATCGTTTTTGGCTATTTTTTGGCAAAAAAAAGGGGTCGTACTTTAACAAACTCCTCCTAGGGACTTTGACCAAATGAGTCACAGTTAAAAAGACAGATACTACACATATAGCCGATAATAAATTGTGAACAAATGTTTCCTACGCCATAAGATGTGGGCGTGGTATGGCACCAAACTTGGCTCTTATCGTTTTTGGCCATTTTTCGGCAAAAAAAAAGGGGTCGTTCTTTAACAAACTCCTCCCAGGGACTTTGACCAAATGAGTCAGAGTTAAAATGACAGATACTACACATATAGGTGATGATAAATTGTGAACAGGTTTTTCCTATGCCATAAGATGTGAGCGTGGTATGGCGCCAAACTTTGCTCCAAAGTTTTTTGGCCATTTTTCGGGCAAAATAAGGGGTCGTACTTTAACAGACTCCTCCTAGGGTCTTTGACCAAATAAGTCGTGGTTAAAATGACAGATACTAAACATATAGGCAATAATAAATTGTGAACAAGTTTTTTCTACGCTATAAGATGTGGGCGTGGTATGGCGCCAAACTTGGCTCCGATGTTTTTTGACCAATTTTTGCCGAAAAAAAGGGGTCCTACTTTAAATAACTCCTCCCAGGGACTTTGACCAAATGAGTCGAAGTTAAAATGACAGATAATAAACATATAGGCGATAATAAATTGTGAACACATTTTTCTTACACCATAAGATGTGGGCGTGGTATGGCGCCAAACTTGGCTCCTATCGTTTTTGGCCATTTTTCGGCAAAAAAAAGGGGTCGTACTTTAACAGACTCCTCCTAGGGACTTTGACCAAATGAGTCGTGAATAAAATGACAGATACTAAACATATAGGCAATAATAAATTGTGAACAAATTTTTCCTACGCCATAAGATGTGGGCGTGGTATGGCGCCAAACTTGGCTCCTATCGTTTTTGGCCATTTTTTGGCAAAAAAAAAGGGGTCGTTCTTTAACAAACTCCTCCTAGGGACTTTGACCAAATGAGTCACAGTTAAAATGACAGATACTACACATATAGGCGATAATAAATTGTGAACAAATTTTTCCTACGCCATAAGATGTGGGCGTGGTATGGCGCAAAACTTGGCTCCTATCGTTTTTGGCCATTTTTCGGCAAAAAAAAGGGGTCGTTCTTTAACAAACTCCTCCTAGGGACTTTGACCAAATGAGTCAGAGTTAAAATGACAGATACTACACATATAGGCGATAATAAATTGTGAACAAATTTTTCCTATGCCATAAGATGTGGGCGTGGTATGGCGCCAAACTTGGCTCCTATCGTTTTTGGCCATTTTTCGGCAAAAAAAAGGGGTCGTTCTTTAACAAACTCCTCTTAGGAACTTTGACCAAATGAGTCGTGAATAAAATGACAGATACTAAACATAAAGGCGATAATAAATTGTGAACAAATTTTTCCTACGTCGTAAGACGTGGGCGTGGTATGGCGCCAAACTTGGCGCCGATGTTTTTTGACCAATTTTTCTCTGAAAATCCCCCCTGGGACTTTGACCAAATGAAACACGGTTACGATGTGGGCGTGGCACGGCGCCAAACCTAGCCCCGATAAATCGCCACAAAACGTTACCAACTCCCCTCCGCAGACATCGCGTGTTGACTATTTGGCGAGACTTACCATAGCAGCGTGGTGCGTTCAATGACACTCTTGATTGGAATATTATCCGTCTGGTGACTGGCTTTAATGGTACGCCGTGACATGCTCGTCATACCACCTTTTGAAAGAAATTACCCAGGTACTATTCTCCACTTATTGAAGTATTAGACACAGCTGTGAGTACGACGCCGTGAACCTCGCGAGCAACAGCGCACGTCAAAGGACGGCGGTGTGCGACGGCGCTCACATTACGGTTGCACTTCATTTGCACTTGATTGTTGCGTGCCTGACTCTTTTCTGTCGCCGTGAGAGCGCCGTTTGTGCGGTTGCCGTGGGAACGTGCCAATTGGACAAGAAGCCACATGCGGCGTTGTCGGGGGGGTGTCGAATGTACAAGTTGTGGTATATGTGGCATACCTTATTTAGCTTCACTGGTGTTGTGAACAGAGACCGTGGCAATCAAAATGTGTTTGTGTACTGTAGCTTATTTGTATTACACAGACACACAAACATGATTACGCACACACAACTTTGTGTGTAAAAAGACAGACAGGCAAGTTTTTCTGCTTGACACAAATCCTTTTGGACACACTTCGAAATACGGACGGACAGATTTTTATTTTTTTTCTACCCACAGACAAATCATATTACGGACAACTTAAAACACACCAGAAGTGTCGCAAAAGTCACGTGTAAAAAGAAAGCCAGTCAGGGTTCCTGGTTCAAACAAATCTAATTACAGACACACACATTTTTTTAATGCACAAACAAACTCTCAGTATGCACACACAGATTGTATTACACAGACACACAAATATTATTATGCACAGACAACTCTTTCACGGTCGAAACGTAGCAAAAATGTGCGTATAAAAAGACAGCCGATCGAAGTTTCCTGCTTCACACAAATCCTTTCAGACACACATCGAAATACAGACAGATTTTTTTTTTCTACTCGCAGACAAATCATAATACGGATAGACAACTTAAAAAACGCCTGAAATGTCGCAAAAGTCACATGTAAAAAGAAAGCCAATTAGGGTTCCTGCTTCACACAAATCTGATTACAGATACACACATTTTTTTATGCACAAACAAACTCAGTATGCACACACAGATTGTATTACACAGACACACAAATATTATTATGCACAGACAACTCTTTCACGGCAGAAACGGAGCAAAAATGTGCGTATAAAAAGGCAGCCGATCGAAGTTTCTTGTTTCACACAAATCCTTTCAGACACACATCGAAATACGGACAGACAGATTTTTATTTTTTTTCTACCCACAGACAAATCATAATACGGACAACTTAAAACACGCCAGAAGTGTCGCGAAAGTCACGTGTAAAAAGAAAGCCAATCAGGGTTCCTGGTTCAAACAAATCTGATTACAGACACACACATTTTTTAATGCACAAAAAAACTATCATTATGCACACACAGATTGTATTACACAGACACACAAATATTATTATGCACAGACAACTCTTTCATGGCAGAAACGTAGCAAAAGGTCACGTGTAAAAAGACAGCCGATCGAGGTTTCCTGTTTCACACAAATCCTTTCAGACACACATCGAAATACGGACAGATTTTTTTTTTCTACTCACAGACAAATCATAATACGGATAGACAACTTAAAAAACGCCTGAAATGTCGCAAAAGTCACATGTAAAAAGAAAGCCATTTAGGGTTCCTGCTTCACACAAATCTGATTACAGATACACACATTGTTTTATGCACAAACAAACTCTCAGTATGCACACATAGATTGTATTACACAGACAAACAAATAATATTATGCACAGACAACTCTTTCACAGCAGAAACTTAGCAAAAAGTCACGTGTAAAAAGACAGCCAGTCAAGTTTTTCTGTTTCACACAAATCCTTTCAGACACACATCGAAATACAGACAGATTTTTTTTTCTACCCACAGACAAATCATAATACGGATAGACAACTTAAAAAATGCCTGAAATGTCGCAAAAGTCACATGTAAAAAGAAAGCCATTTAGGGTTCCTGCTTCACACAAATCTGATTACAGATACACACATTTTTTTATGCACAAACAAACTCTCAGTATGCACACACAGATTGTATTACACAGACACACAAATATTATTATGCACAGACAACTCTTTCACGGCAGAAACGGAGCAAAAAGTCACGTGTAAAAAGACAGCCGGTCGAAGTTTCTTGTTTCACACAAATCCTTTCAGACACACTTTGAAATACGGACAGACAGATTTATTTATTTCTTTCTCCCCACAGACAAATCATAATACAGACAAACAACTTAAAACACGCAAGAAGTGTCGCAAAAGTCACGTATAAAAAGAAAGCCAATCAGGGTTCCTCGTTCAAACAAATCTGATTACAGACACACACATTTTTTTATGCACAAACAAACTCTCAGTATGCACACACAGATTGTATTACACAGACACACAAATATTATTATGCATAGACAACTCTTTCATGGCAGAACCGTAGCAAAAAGTCACATGCTAAATGACAGCCGATGGAGGTTTCCTGCTTCACACAAATCCTTTTACACAAACACACATCGAAATAAGGACAGACAGATTATTTTTTTCACCCGCAGACAAATCCAAATACGGACAGACAACTTCAAACAAGTTATAAATGTCGCAAAAGCCAGGTGTAAAAAAGACAGCCAATTGGGCTTCCTGCTTCATACAAATCTGATTACAGACACACCTTTTTTTACGGGCACACAACTCTCAGTACGCACACACAAACATGATTACGCACACACAACTTTTTCACGGCAGAAACGTAGCAAAAAGTCACGTGTAAAAAAAGACAGCAAGTCAAGGTTTCCTGTCTGACACAAATCATTTTTTGTCAAAAAATAGGGAATTTTGACAAAATGTCGGGATTTTTTCTAAGTGTCAAAAAATCGGGAATTTTGACAAAATGTCGGGATTTTTTTTAAGTGTCAAAAAGTCGGGATTTTTTCTAAGTGTCAAAAAGTCTGGATTTTTTCCAAGTGTCAAAAAATCTGGATTTTTTTCCAAGTGTCAAAAAATCGGGATTTTTTTCTAAGTGTCAAAAAATCGGGATTGTTTCTAAGTGTCAAAAAATCGGGATTTTTTTCTAAGAGAAAAAAGTCTGGATTTTTTTCTAAGTGTCAAAAAATCGGGAATTTTGACAAAATGTCGGGATTTTTTTTAAGTGTCAAAAAATCGGGATTTTTTCTAAGTGTCAAAAAGTCTAGATTTTTTTCCAAGTGTCAAAAAATCGGGAATTTTGACAAAATTTCGGGATTTTTTTTAAGTGTCAAAAAGTCTAGATTTTTTCTAAGTGTCAAAAAATCGGGAATTTTGACAAAAAGTCAGGATTTTTTTCTAAGTGTCAAAAAGTTGGGATTTTTTCTAAGTGTCAAAAAATCGGAATTTTTTTCTAAGTGTCAAAAAATCGGGATTTTTTCCTAAGTGTCAAAAAATCGGGATTTTTTTCTAAGTGTCAAAAAATCGGGATTTTTTCTAAGAGAAAAAAGTCTGGATTTTTTCTAAGTGTCAAAAAATCGGGAATTTTGACAAAATGTTGGTATTTTTTTTAAATGTCAAAAAATCGGGATTTTTTCTAAGTGTCAAAAAATCTGGATTTTTTTCTAAGTGTCAAAAAATCTGGATTTTTTTCTAAATGTCAAAAAATCGGGATTTTTTCTAAGTGTCAAAAAATCGGGATTTTTTTCTAAGTGTCAAAAAATCTGGATTTTTTTCTAAGAGAAAAAAGTCTGGATTTTTTTCTAAGTGTCAAAAAATCGGGAATTTTGACAAAATGTCTGAATTTTTTTTAAGTGTCAAAAAATCGGGATTTTTTTTCTAAGTCTCAAAAAATCGGGATTATTTCTGAGAGAAAAAAGTCTGGATTTTTTCTATGTGTCAAAAAATCGGGAATTTTGACAAAATGTCGGGATTTTTTTTAAGTGTCAAAAAATCTGGATTTTTTTCCATGTGTCAAAAAATATGGGTTTTTTTCTAAGTGTCAAAAAATCGGGATTTTTTCTAAGTGTCAAGAAATCGGGATTTTTTTCTAAGAGAAAAAATTCTGGATTTTTTCTAAGTGTCAAAAAATCGGGAATTTTGACAAAATGTCGGGATTTTTTTAAGTGTCAAAAAGTCGGGATTTTTTCTAAGTGTCAATAAAATCTGGATTTTTTCTAAGTGTCAAAAAAATCGGGATTTTTTTCTAAGTGTCAAAAAAATCGGAATTTTTTTCTAAGTGTCAAAAAGTCAGGATTTTTTCTAAGTGTCAAAAAGTCAGGAATTTTTACGTCAAAAAGTCCGGATTTTTTTTAAGTGTCAAAAAGTCTGGAATTTTTGCGTCAAAAAGTCTGGATTTTTTTAAGTGTCAAAAAGTCGGGAATTTTTTCGTCAAAAAGTCTCGATTTTTTGTAAATTGTGAAATCTCAACTTTTTGACACACACTCAACTCTCCCACAGCAGAAAATGTGGCAAAAAGTCACGTGTAAAAACACAGCTGATCGAGGTTTCCTGCTTCACACAAATCCTATTGCACACACACACACACACACAAACACAGACAGACAGTGTTTTTGTTTATCCCCAGACAAATCATGATACGGACAGACAACTTAAAACATACCAAAAGTGACGTGTAAAAAGACTGCCTATTGGGGTTACTTCTTCACACAAATCTGATTACAGACACAAGTTGTTGTTTTTTTCGAGCACACACAACTCTCAGCACACACACACACACACACACACACAGTTTGTATTACACACACACACAAATATGTCGGGATTTTTTTCTAAGTGTCAAAAAGTCGGGATTTTTTCTAAGTGTCAAAAAGTCGGGATTTTTTCTAAGTGTCAAAAAATCTGGATTTTTTTCTAAGTGGCAAAAAGTCGGGATTTTTTCTAAGTGTCAAAAAATCCAGATTTTTTCTAAGAGAAAAAAGTTGAGATTTTTTCTAAGTGTCAAAAAATCTGGATTTTTTTCTAAGTGTCAAAAAGTCTGGATTTTTTCTAAGTGTCAAAAAGTCTGGATTTTTTCTAAGTGTCAAAAAATCGGGATTTTTTCCAAGAGAAAAAAGTCGAGATTTTTTCTAAGTGTCAAAAAATCTGGATTTTTTTCTAAGTGTCAAAAAGTCTGGATTTTTTCTAAGTGTCAAAAAATCGGGATTTTTTCTAAGAGAAAAAAGTCGAGATTTTTTCTAAGTGTCAAAAAATCTGGATTTTTTTCTAAGTGTCAAAAAGTCGGGATTTTTTCTAAGTGTCAAAAAATCGGGATTTTTTTCTAAGAGAAAAAAGTCGAGATTTTTTCCAAGTGTCAAAAAATCTGGATTTTTTTCTAAGTGTCAAAAAGTATGGATTATTTTCTAAATGTCAAAAAGTCTGTAATTTTTGCGTCAAAATGTCTGGATTTTTTGTAAATTGTAAAATCTCAATTTTTTGACGCACACACAACTCTTCCACAGCAGAAAACGTGGCAAAAATCGAGGTTTGCTGCTTCACACAAATACACACACATCCAAATACGGACATACAGTGTTTTTCTTTATCCCCAGACAAATCATGATACGGACAGACAACTTAAAACATACCAAAAGTGACGTGTAAAAAGACTGCCTATTGGGGTTACTTCTTCACACAAATCTCATTACAGACACACGTTTTTTTTTCCCGAGCACACACAACTCTCAGCACACACACACACACACACACACACACACACACACACACACACACACACACACACACACACACACACACAGTTTTTATTACACGCACACACAAACATGTCGGGATTTTTTTCAAAGTGTCAAAAAAATCGGGAATTTTGACAAAAAATCTGGATTTTTTCTAAGTGTCAAAAAAACGGGATTTTTTTCTAAGTGTCAATAAAATCGGGATTTTTTGTAAGTGTCAAAAAAATCGGGATTTTTTTCTAAGTGTCAAAAAAATCGGGATTTTTTTTCTAAATGGTATTTTTTCTAAGTGTCAAAAAATCTGGATTTTTTCTAAGTGTCAAAAAAATCGGGAGTTTTTGTAAGTGTCAAAATAATCTGTATTTTTTTCTAAGTGTCAAAAAAATCTGGATTTTTTTTCTAAGTGTCAAAAAGTCGGGAATTTTTTCCTCAAAAAGTCTGGATTTTTTTCAAGTGTCAAAAAATTGGTAACTTTTTCGTCAAAAAGTCGGGATTTTTTCTAAGTGTCAAAAACTCGGGAATCTTTTCGTCAAAAAGTCCGGATTTTTTTTAAGTGTCAAAAAGTCAGGAATTTTTTCGTCAAAAAGACTGGATTTTTTGTAAATTGTAAAATCTCAACTTTTTGACACACACACAACTCTTCCATAGCAAAAAACGTGGCAAAAAGTCACGTGTAAAAACACAGCTGATCGAGGTTTCCTGCTTCACACAAATCCTATTGCACACACACACACACACACACACACACACACAGACAGACAGACAGTGTTTTTGTTTATCCCCAGACAAATCATGATACGGACAGACAACTTAAAACATACCAAAAGTGACGTGTAAAAAGACTGCCTATTGGGGTTACTTCTTCACACAAATCTGATTACAGACACAAGTTTGTTTTTTTTCGAGCACACACAACTCTCAGCACACACCCACACACACACACACAGTTTGTATTACACGCACACACAAATATGTCGGGATTTTTTTCTAAGTGTCAAAAAGTCTGGATTTTTTCTAAGTGTCAAAAAGTCGGGATTTTTTCTAAGTGTTAAAAAATCGGGATTTTTTTCTAAGAGAAAAAAGTCGAGATTTTTTATAAGTGTCAAAAAATCTGGATTTTTTTTCTAAGTGTCAAAAAGTTGGGATTTTTTCTAAGTGTCAAAAAATCTGGATTTTTTCTAAGAGAAAAAAGTCGAGATTTTTTCTAAGTGTCAAAAAATCTGGATTTTTTTCTAAGTGTCAAAAAGTCGGGATTTTTTCTAAGTGTCAAAAAATCGGGATTTTTTCTAAGAGAAAAAAGTCGAGATTTTTTCTAAGTGTCAAAAAATCTGGATTTTTTTCTAAATTTCAAAAAGGCTGGATTTTTTCCAAGTGTCAAAAAGTCTGGATTTTTTCTAAGTGTCAAAAAATCGGGATTTTTTCTAAGAGAAAAAGGTCGAGATTTTTTCTAAGTGTCAAAAAATCTGGATTTTTTTCTAAGTGTCAAAAAGTCTGGATTTTTTCAAAGTGTCAAAAAATCGGGATTTTTTCTAAGTGTCAAAAAATCGGGATTTTTTGTAAGAGAAAAAAGTCGAGATTTTTTCTAAGTGTCAAAAAATCTGGATTTTTTTTCTAAGTGTCAAAAAGTCGGGATTTTTTCTAAGTGTCAAAAAATCGGGATTTTTTCTAAGAGAAAAAAGTCGAGATTTTTTCTAAGTGTCAAAAAATCTGGATTTTTTTCTAAGTGTCAAAAAGTATGGATTATTTTCTAAATGTCAAAAAGTCGGTAATTTTTGCGTCAAAAAGTCTGGATTCTTTGTAAATTGTAAAATCTCAACTTTTTGACGCACACACAACTCTTCCACAGCAGAAAACGTGGCAAAAAGTCACGTGTGAAAACAGAGCTAATCGAGGTTTGCTGCTTCACACAAATACACACACATCCAAATACGGACATACAGTGTTTTTCTTTATCCCCAGACAA
>NC_084753.1:42766694-42774194 GCF_033978785.1 Entelurus aequoreus
ATTCTGCCTGTATAAAAATATTAATATTCAGTTGCACATTTAACAGTATTTATTATGGTTGTTGCCATGAATTAGGGGGCCTTTTGATATTTTTTCATTTTAAAAAAATTGCTAAAAACATATATTGTATATATTTAAAGACAAAACTTTGTGTTACAGGCCACAAAGTACATTACTATTAATTATTTGTTTAAAAATGTCCGCTTTTTGTTATTACATTCTGATTTTTTTGCTATTTTTTTTACATTTTGACGTATTTTTGGACAATAAGCCGCTGATTTTTCCCCACGCTTTGAAACCCGTGGCTTTTAAAACGGCGCAGCCAATTTAAGGACTTTTCTTTGCAACAAAAATTGTGTGATTTTTGAGCGAGTGTGTCAAAAATTCTGCCTGTAGGAAAATATGAATGTTCAGTTACACATTTAACAGTGTTCATTATGGTTGTTGTCATTTAGTTAGTTTCATTAAAAATAAAATAAGACTAACTAAACTTTGTTTATATTTCAAGTATATTTTATTTTAAAATTCTAATATTTTAGATCAGAGATCTCTAAACTTTTTCTACCAAGGGCCAAATACTGAAAAGTCCATTTTGATATGTTTTGGGTTTTTTTAAATGCTAAAAAAAATATTTTATAGATATTTAAAGACAATGCACATTATCATTAATTGTTAGTTTAAAAATGTGTGTCAAAAATTCTGCCTGTATAAAAATATTAATATTCAGTTGCACATTTAACAGTATTTATTATGGTTGTTGCCATGAATTAGGGGGCCTTTTGATATTTTTTCATTTTAAAAAATTTGCTAAAAACATATATTGTATATATTTAAAGACAAAACTTTGTGTTACAGGCCACAAAGTACATTATTATTAATTATTAGTTTAAAAATGTCCACTTTTTGTCATTATATTCTGATTTTTTTGCTATTTTTTTTAACATTTTGACATATCTTTGGATTATAAGCCACTGATTTTTTTTCCCCACGCTTTGAAACCTGCGGCTTCTAAAACGGTGCAGCCAATTTATGGACTAAAAATGTGTGTCAAAAATTCTGCCTGTATGAAAATATTAATATTCAGTTGCACATTTAACAGTGTTTATTATGGTTGTTGTCATGAATTAGGGGGCCTTTTGATATTTTTTTTCAAAAAATGTCCGCTTTTTGTCATTATATTCTGATTTTTTGGGTTTTTTTAAATGCTAAAAAAAATATTTTGTATATATTTAAAGACAATGCACATTATTATTAATTATCAGTTTAAAAATGTCATCTTTTTCTCATTAAATCGTAATTGTTTGCTTTTTTTTATTTTATTTTTTTACGTATATTTGGACTATTAGCAACTGCTTTTTTCCCACACTTTGAAACCTGCGGCCTTTAAAAATGGTGCAACCAATTTGTGGACTTTTCTTTGCTAACTAAAATAATAATAACATGATTGTGTGATTTTTGAGCGAGTGTGTCAAAAATTCTGCCTGTATGAAAATATTAATGTTCAGTTACACATTTAACAGTGTTTATTATGGTTGTTGTCATTTAGTTAGTCCTATTTTATTTTTAAATTTTATTTTTAAATAAACTAACTAAACGTTGTTTATATTCCAAGTATATTTTATTTTTATTTTAATATCTTCCAATATTTTAGATCAGGGGTGTCTACCTCTAAACCTTTTCTACCAAGGGCCAAATACTGAAAATTCAAGTATTAGGGGGCTTTTTGATATTTTCTAATTTTAAAAAAATGCTAAAAACATATTATATATATTTTAAGATAAAACTTTATGCTATAGGCCACAAAGTACATTATTATTAATTATTAGTTTAAAAATGTCCGCTTTCTGATTTTTTTACTATTTTTCTTACATTTTGACATATTTTTGGACTATAAGCCACTGATTTTCCCCCACGCTTTGAAACCTGCGGCTTCTAAAACGGTGCGGCCAATTTATGGACTTTTCTTCGCTACAATTGTGTGATTTTTGAGCGAGTGTGTCCAAAATTCTGCCTGTATGAAAATATTAATGTTCAGTAACACATTTGACAATGTTTATTATGGTTGTTGTCATTTAGTTAGTCTTATTTTATTTTTAAATAAACTAACTCAACTTTTTTTTGTATTTTATTTTATTTGAAAATCTTCTATTTTAGATCAGGGGTTTCTAAACTTTTTCTACCAAGGAGCAAATACTGTTAAAGTCCAGTATTAGGGGGCCATTTTGATATGTTTTTATTATTTTTATAAGTGCTAAAAAAAACTATTTTATATATATTTAAAGACAAAACTTTGTGTTATAGGCGACAAAGTACATTATTATTAATTATTGGTTTAAAAATGTCATATTTTTCTCAATACATTCTGGTGTTTTGCTATTTTTTGTTAAATGTTTACGTATTTTTGGACTATAAGTCGCTGATTTTTTGTTTTTTCCACGCTTTGTAACCTGCGGCTTTTAAAACGGTGCGGCCGATTTGTGGACTTTTCTTCGCTAACTAAAATAATGATAACACTATTGTGTGATTTTTCTTTTACCTAACGTGTCAAAAATTTGGCCTGTAGGAAAATATTAAAGTTCAGTTACACGTTTAACAGTGTTTATTATGGTTGTTGTCATTCAGTTAGTATTATTTTATTTTTATATAAATAAACTAAACTTTGTTTATATTTCAAGTATATTTTATTTGTATTTTAAAGTCTTCTAATATTTTAGATAGTGGGTGTCTAAACTTTTTCTACCAAGGGCCAAATATTGAAAAGTCCTAAGGGGGCATTTTTGATATGTTTTTATTTATTTTTTAAATGCTAAAAAAATATTGTATACAGGGTGTACCCCGCCTTCCGCCCGTGTGCAGCTTGGATAGGCTCTAGCACCCCCTGTGACCCCGAAAGGGACAAGCGGTAGAAAATGGATGGGATGGATGGATATATTTAAAAACAAAACTTTGTGTTATAGGCAACAAAGTACATTATTAATTTATTAATTGTTTTCAAATCAGCTTTTCTAATTACTTTCTGATTTTTTGCAAGAAAGATTCATGCTAAAGGTGCTACGTTCATAAACATGGACTCACCAACTCCTAAGAAGGGCGCAAAGAGTAAATAGAAGGCAAGATGATACCAGTCACTGCAAAAGGTATGGATTTGACACCTGCGTTACACCTGGTATCGCATCGCACATCACTACCCTGGCTGTTCATTTCACTTTTTTTTTCACATTCAATTTTTTCCCTTACATTTTTACTATTGCTTTTTTGGATAGAAATGTTATTATTTGAAAAAAAAAAAAGTTTGATTATTTTAGCAGACACGTTAGGTATATTTGCGCAAAATGTCGATATCGGATCGGTATCGCCGACACCAGCCTGAATTTTACTTGGTATCGGATCGGAAAGAAAATCAGTGGTATCGCACATCACTACACACTGCTGTTCACTTGACGAGGTGTTCAAGTGCACAGCGTGATTCCGACATTTAGCCATATTTTTCTCATTACATTTAAATTTTTTACACTTTTTTTCTTACACTTTTTACTGTTGCTCTTTTTGATCGAAATGTTATTATTTGAAAACACTTTTTTATTTTATTTTTTTTATTATAGCAGATATGTTAGGTATATTTGCACAAAATATCAGATCAGTATCGCAGACACCAGCCTGAATTTTACTTGGTATTAGATGGGACATAAATTCAGTGGTATCGCACATCACTACCCACTGCTGTTCACTTGATGAGACGTTCAAGTGCACTGCGTAATTCCGATATTTAGCCATATTTTTCTCATTATATTTAAATTTTTTGCTCATTTTTTCCTTACATCTTTACTATTGCTTTTTTGGATAGAAATGTTATTATTTGAAAAAAAAAAAGTTTATTATTTTAGCAGACATGTTAGGTATATTTGGGTTTTTAACATGTAAAGCGACTTTGGGTACTTAGAAAAGCGCTATATAAATCCCAGGTATTATTATTATTATTATTATATTTGCACAAAATGTTGATATCGGATCGGTATTGCCAACACCAGCCTGAATTTTACTTGGTATCGGAACGGAAAGAAAATCAGTGGTATCGCACATCACTACCCACTGCTGTTCACTTGATGAGGCGTTCAAGTGCACTGCGTGATTCCGACATTTAGCCATATTTTTCTCATTACATTTCAATTTTTTACTCTTTTTTTCTTACACTTTTTACTGTTGCTCTTTTTGATAGAAATGTTATTATTTGAAAACACTTTTTATTTTTTATTTTTTTATCATAGCAGACATGTTAGGTATATTTGCACAAAATATCAGATCGGTATTGCCGACATCAGCCTGAATTTTACTTGGTTTCTGATCGGACATAAATTCAGTGGTATCGCACATCACTACTCACTGCTGTTCACTTGATGAGAGATTCAAGTGCACTGCGTAATTCCGAGATTTAGCCATATTTTTTCTCATTATATTTAAATTTTTTGCTAATTTTTTTCTTAAATTTTTACTATTGCTTTTTTGGATAGAAATTTTATTATTTGAAAAAAAAAAGTTTATTATTTTAGCAGACACGTTAGGTATATTTGCGCAAAATGTCGATATCGGATCGGTATCGCCAACATCAGCCTGAATTTTACTTGGTATCAGATCGGACATAAATTCACTGGTATCGCCCATCCCTACCCTGGCTGTTCACTTGATGAGACATTCAAGTGGACTGCGTAATTCCGAGATTTAGCCATATTTCTCTCATTATATTTACATTTTTAGCTCATTTTTTCCTTACATTTTTACTATTGCTTTTTTTGATAGAAGTTTTATTATTTGAAAAAAAAAATTTTTTTATTATTTTAGCAGACATGTTAGGTATATTTGCGCAAAATGTCGATATCGGATCGGTATCGCCAACACCAGCCTGAATTTTACTTGGTATCGGAGCGGAAAGAAAATCAGTGGTATCGCACATCACTACCCACTGCTGTTCACTTGACGAGGTGTTCAAGTGCACTGCGTGATTCCGACATTTAGCCATATTTTTCTCATTACATTTCAATTTTTTTGCACTTTTTTCTTTTTTTTTTTACTGTTGCTCTTTTTGACAGAAATTTTATTATTTGAAAACACTTTTATTTTTATTTTTAGCAGACATGTTAGGTATATTTGCACAAAATATCGAATCGGTATCGCCGGCATCATCCTGAATTTTACTTGGTATCGGATCGGACATAAATTCAGTGGTATCGCCCATCCCTACCCTGGCTGTTCACTTGACGAGACGTTCAAGTTCACTGCGTAATTCCGAGATTTAGCCATATTTTTCTCATTATATTTACATTTTTTGCTCTTTTTTTCCTTACATTGTCACTGTTGCTTTTTTTTTTAATAGAAATTGTATTATTTGAAAAAAAAATTTTTATTATTTTAGCAGACATGTTAGGGTTATTTGCACAAAATGTCAATATCGAATCGGTATCGCTGACACCAGCCTGAATTTTACTTGGTACTAGATCGGACATAAAGTCAGTGGTATCGCACATCACTACCCTGGCTGTTCACTTGACGAGGCGTTCAAGTGCACTGCGTGATTCCGACAATTAGCCATCTTTTTCTCATTACATTTACATTTTTTGCTCTTTTTTCTTACATTTTTTACTGTTGCTTGTTTTGATAGAAATGTTATTATTTGAAAACACTTTTTTTAAATTATAGCAGACATGTTAGGTATATTTGCGCAAAATATCGGATCGGTATCGCCGACACCAGCCTGAATTTTACTTGGTATCGGATCGGACATCAATTCAGTGGTATCGCCCATACCTACCCTGGCTGTTCACTTGACAAGACGTTCAAGTGCACTGCGAATTCCGAAATTTAGCCATATTTTTGTCATTGTATTTACATTTTTAGCTCTTTTTTCTTAAATTTTTACTGTTGCTCTTTTTGACAGAAATGTTATTATTTGAAAACACTTTTATTTTTATTATAGCAGACATGTTAGGTATATTGCACAAAATATCGAATCGGTATCGCCGACATCAGCCTGAATTTTACTTGGTATTAGATGGGACATAAAGTCAGTGGTATCGCACATCACTACCCTGGCTGTTCACTTGACGAGACGTTCAAGTTCACTGCGTAATTCCGAGATTTAGCCATATTTTTCTCATTATATTTAAATTATTTGCTCTTTTTTTCCTTACATTTTTACTATTGCTTTTTTTTTATAGAAATTTTATTATTTGAAAACATTTTTTTTTTATTATTTTAGCAGACATGTTAGGGTTATTTGCACAAAATGTCGTTGTCGGATCGGTATCGTTGACACCAGCCTGAAATTTACTTGGTACTAGATCGGACATAAAGTCAGTGGTATCGCACATCCTTACCCTGGCTGTTCACTTGACGAGGCGTTCAAGTGCACTGCGTGATTCCGACATTTAGCCATCTTTTTCTCATTACATTTACATTTTTTGCTCTTTTTTCTTACATTTTTTACTGTTGCTTGTTTTGATAGAAATGTTATTATTTGAAAACATTTTTTTTTAATTATAGCAGACATGTTAGGTATATTTGCGCAAAATATCGGATCGGTATCGCCGACACCAGCCTGAATTTTACTTGGTATTAGATCGAACATAAGGTCAGTGGTATCGCACATCACTACCCTGACTGTTCACTTGACGAGGCGTTCAAGTGCACTGCGTAATTCCAACATTTGGCTATCTTTTTCTCATTACTATTCAATTTTTTGCAAATTTTTTCCTTACATTTTTACAGTTGCTTGTTTTGATAGAAATGTTATTATTTGAAAACACTTTTATTTTTAGCAGACATGTTAGGTATATTTGCACAAAATATCGAATCGGTATTGTCGACATCAGCCTGAATTTTACTTGGGATCGGATCGGACATCAATTCAGTGGTATCGCCCATACCTACCCTGGCTGTTCACTTGACAAGACGTTCAAGTGCACTGCGAATTCCGAAATTTAGCCATATTTTTGTCATTGTATTTACATTTTTAGCTCTTTTTTCTTAAATTTTTACTGTTGCTCTTTTTGACAGAAATGTTATTATTTGAAAACACTTTTATTTTATTATAGCAGACATGTTAGGTATATTGCACAAAATATCGAATCGGTATTGCCGACATCAGCCTGAATTTTACTTGGTATTAGATCGGACATAAAGTCAGTGGTATCGCACATCACTACCCTGGCTGTTCACTTGACGAGACGTTCAAGTTCACTGCGTAATTCCGAGATTTAGCCATATTTTTCTCATTATATTTAAATTTTTTGTTCTTTTTTTCCTTACATTTTTACTGTTGCTTTTTTTTTATAGAAATTGTATTATTTGAAAAACATTTTTTTATTATTTTAGCAGACATGTTAGGGTTATTTGCACAAAATGTCGATATCGGATCGGTATCGCTGACACCAGCCTGAATTTTACTTGGTACTAGATCGGACATAAAGTCAGTGGTATCGCCCATCCTTACCCTGGCTGTTCACTTGA
>NC_084753.1:42779194-42781694 GCF_033978785.1 Entelurus aequoreus
GTATTTATGTTATTCACATGTGAATAATGCTGTATAATAGACTGTATTTATTTTATTCACATGTGAATAATGCTGTATAATAGACTGTATTTATATTATTCACATGTGAATAATGCCGTATAATACACTGTATTTATGTTATTCACGTGTGAATAATGCTGTATAATAGACTGTATGTATGTTATTCACATGTGAATAATGCTGTATAATAGACTGTATTTATATTATTCACATGTGAATAATGCTGTATAATAGACTGTATTTATTTTATTCACATGTGAATAATGCTGTATAATAGACTGTATTTATGTTATTCACATGTGAATAATGCTGTATAATAGACTGTATTTATGTTATTCACATGTGAAAAATGCTGTATATTAGACTGTATTTATACTATTCACATGTGAATAATACTGTATAATAGACCGAATTTATATTATTCACATGTGAATAATGCTGTATAATAGACTGTATTTATGTTATTCACATGTGAATAATGCTGTATAATAGACTGTATTTATATTAGTCACATGTGAATAATGCTGTATAATAGACTGTATTTATCTTATTCACATGTGAACAATGCTGTATATTAGACTGTATTTATATTACTCACATGTGAATAATGCTGTATAATAGACTGTATTTATTTTATTCACATGTGAATAATGCTGTATAATAGACTGTATTTAAGTTATTCACATGTGAATAATGCTGTATAATAGACCGTATTTTTATTATTCACATGTGAATAATGCTGTATAATAGACCGTATTTATATAATTCACATGTGAATAATGCTGTATAATAGACTACATTTATATTATTCACATGTGAATAATGCTGTATAATAGACTGTATTTATGTTATTCACATGTGAATAATGCTGTATAATAGACCGAATTTATATTATTCACATGTGAATAATGCTGTATAATAGACTGTATTTATGTTATTCACATGTGAATAATGCTGTATAATAGACTGTAATTATATTATTCACATGTGAATAATGCTGTATAATAGACTGTATTTATGTTATTCACATGTGAATAATGCTGTATAATAGACCGAATTTATATTATTCACATGTGAATAATGCTGTATAATAGACTGTATTTATATTATTCACATGTGAATAATGCTGTATAATAGACTTTATTTATATTATTTACATGTAAAAAATACCTAAGTGTTTATTGTCTATTGTGAGTGAACTGTGGTGCTGAATTTCCTCCAAGGATCAATAAAGTACTTTCTATTCTATTCTATTCAATTATCTCCTTATATGGGACAATTTTATTCTAATGACCTCAGCTAAAGTGATTTTCGCTCGCATGCTCGTCGATTGTTGGTTTTGACTTTCAAGCGTGATATTCGCACGTATAAGTCAGCTTCATAATCCGTTTCCCAGAAATAAAACATTCCGGGCTTCTGATTGGCTCATCTGTTAATCCGGAATACACTTGACACCTTTAAAATATGCTTAGAAATGTGGTCAAACTAAAAAAAACTAAAAAAATATATATATAATAATAAATATATATATATATATATAATATAATATTTATGTATATTTACTATATATTAACATGTATTTGTAATAACATATTTTTATTATAATATTTATGTATAAATATTATATATTAACATTTATTTCTAATAATATACTTTTACTATATGTATTATATTAATAATAATATATAATTATTATATATAACATTTATTCGTGATAAAATAGTGTATTATAATATTCATGTATAATTATTATATATTAACATTCATTTTTAATCATTTATTTTTACCAAATGTATTATAAAATGTATGTCTAATTTTTGTATATTAAAATTGATTCGTAATGAAATATGTTTATTATAATATCTATTGTAATATCAATGTATAAATATTATATATTAACATTTCTCTATAATAATCATTTTTTCTTATTATCATGCATAATTAATATAAATTTACATTTATTTGTAACTATACATTTTTACTATAATATTTATCATAGTATTTATGTACAATTATTATATTATTTGTAATAAAATATTGTATAATAATATGTATGTATAATTGTTTTATATTACCCTTTATTTCTAATAATATGTCTTTACTATATTTATAATAGTAATAATAATAATGTATAATGATTATATATTAACATTTATTTGTGATCAAAAATTTTATTATATCATTTATGTATGATTATTATACATTGACATTTATTTCTAATTGTAATTTTTTTACCAAATGTATTATATTTATGTATAATTATTATATATTTCAAAAAGCTTAATGAAATATGTTCATTATAATATTTATGTATAAATATTACATATTAACATTTCTTCATAATAATATATTTTTGCTATATTCATGCATAATTACTATAAATTAACATTTATTTGTAACAATATATTTTTATTGTAATATTTATAATAATATTTGTGTACAATTATTATACATTAACATTTATTTGTAATAAAATATT
>NC_084753.1:42786694-42796694 GCF_033978785.1 Entelurus aequoreus
TGGCTGACCGAGTCCGGGAACACCAGCTCCGGGCTCTGGTAGAGCGAGCGCGCCGGCGGAGCCTGGTAGCCGCCCATCAGGGCGTCCGTGGCCGGGCTGGAGTAGGCGAGGGCCGTGGGCCGGAGGGGCTCCTCCACCAGCGGGTTCTCCTTGGCCACCAGGGACTCGATGGTGAAGCAGCGCTTCCCCGCAGGCGCGAACATCGTCTGGAGCCGGCGAAGTCCTCTCCTAAAGACGCATGGCGAGAAGAGCCCGGTGGTCGTCTTCTCCTTCTGCAGATCTTCCTTCAAAAGTCTGCGGACCTGCGAGAGACCCTCATGGCAGCTGCCTGCCTGCGCGCGACTGCGCGCCTCCGCTGCAGGAGTGCGGCTTGCATGAGCAGCCTGGACGCTGATTGGCCCGCAGCACCTGCCAATCAAATCCCTCACCTCTGCATTTCTTTTGGCCCCTACTTTAGCCTGCAGTGAATATCCTTTTCCGACATGATGTAAAAAAAAAAATTTTTTTTTTTTTTTTTTTTTTGGTCATAAAGAAATACAATCATGTGTGCTTACGGACTGTATCCCTGCAGACTGTATTGATTTATATTGATATATAATGTATATAATGTGTTTTTTATCTTGATTAAATTTTTTATTTTTTTATTTTTTTATTTTTTTTTATTTTTTTCAATTTCTTGCCGCAGCCCGGTACCAATCGGTCTACGGACCGGTACCGGTGGTTGGGGACCACTGATGTAAAGTGAAATGATATTAAATTGTGTGATGTATTATACTGTAAGTGTGTTCATGTTCGAAAAAATAAAAAAATAAAAAATAAATAAAAAATTCCAACATTAGTGTTAGCATGCTAACGCGAACATGCTATATATATATTTTTTAAGGTTTTTTTTTTTTTTTTTGCCAATTTAGCATGTTTACACCTCCTTGTCCTATGTTTTGGGATTTCTTTCATGCTAACTGTAAGCGTGCTATTGTTAGCATGTCTGCACAGTATTAATAATAATAATAATAATAATAGATTTTATTTGTAGAAAGCACTTTACATTGAGTAAACAACCTCAAAGGGCTACAGTGTATTAAAATAAAAAGATAATAAAAAATAGATAAAATACAATCTAGTATAGCCAAATAGCTAAAACTAGTATGCATATATCTAAAAATTAAAGTTTTTTTTTAAAAAGAAGGGTTTTTAAGCCTTTTTTAAAAGCATTCACAGTCTGTGGTGCCCTCATGTGGTCAGGAAGAGCATTCCGCATTCTATCCGGCATTCACACAAAATATTTACGGACGTCCGAGATGTTCATCAAAATTCAACAAATTGGACACGTTTCAAGCGTATAATATATTTTGGTACAGTTAGCATTTTAGCATGCTAACACGAACAGGCTAACTTTTTTTTTTTTTTTTTTAAACGAATCTAGCATGTACACACCTTCGTGTCTTACATTTTGGGATTTCTTTAATGCTAACTGTAAGCGTGCTATTGTTAGCATGTCTGCACAGTATTAATAATAATAATAATAATAGATTTTATTTGTACACAGCACTTTACATTGAGTAAACAACCTCAAAGTGCTACAGTGTATTAAAATAAAAAGATGATAAAAAAAATAGATAAAATACAATCTAGAATAGCCAAATAGCTAAAACTAGTATGCATATATCTAAAAAAAAATGGCTTTTTTAAAAAGAAGGGTTTTTAAGCCTTTTTTAAAAGCATTCTCAGTCTGTGGTGCCCTCATGTGGTCAGGAAGAGCGTTCCGCATTCTATCCGGCATTCACACAAAATATTTACGGACGTTGCATTTATAACGTTCGAGATGTTCATCAAAATTCAACAAATTGGACACGTTTCAAGCGTATAATATATTTTGGTACAGTTAGCATTTTAGCATGCTAACACGAACATGCTAACTTTTTTTTTAATTTTTTAAACGAATCTAGCATGTACACACATCCGTGTCCTACATTTTGGGATTTCTTTCATGCTAACTGTAAGTGTGCTATTGTTAGCATGTCTGCACAGTATTAATAATAATAATAATAATAGATTTTATTTGTACAAAGCACTTTACATTGAGTAAACAACCTCAAAGTGCTACAGTGTATTAAAATAAAAAGATAATAAAAAAATAGATTAAAAAAAATCTAGAATAGCCAAATAGCTAAAACTAGTATGCATATATCTAAAAAAAAAAAGGCTTTTTTAAAAAGAAGGGTTTTTAAGCCTTTTTTAAAAGCATTCACAGTCTGTGGTGCCCTCAGGTGGTCAGGGAGAGCGTTCCGCATTCTCTTCGGCATTCACACAAAATATTTACGGACCTTGCATTTATAACGTTCGAGATGTTCATCAAAATTCAACAAATTGGACAGGTTTCAAGCGGATAATATATTTTGGTACAGTTAGCCTTTTAGCATGCTAACACAAACATTCTAACTTTTTTTTTTTTTTTTTGAACGAATTTAGCATGTACACACCTTCGTGTCCTACATTTTGGGATTTCTTTAATGCTAACTGTAAGCGTGCTATTGTTAGCATGTCTGCACAGTATTAATAATAATAATAGTAATAATAATAGATTTTATTTGTAAAAAGCACTTTACATTGAGTAAACAACCTCAAAGTGCTACAGTGTATTAAAATAAAAAGATAATAAAAAGTAGATAAAATACAATCTAGAATAGCCAAATAGCTAAAACTAGTATGCATATATCTAAAAATTAAAGGTTTTTAAAAAAAAAAAAAAAAAGGGTTTTTAAGCCTTTTTTAAAAGCATTCACAGTCTGTGGTGCCCTCATGTGGTCAGGAAGAGCGTTCCGCATTCTATCCGGCATACACACAAAATATTTACGGACGTTGCATTTATAAAGTTCGAGATGTTCATCAAAATTCAACAAATTGGACAGGCTTCAAGCGTATAATATATTTTGATACAGTTAGCATTTTAGCATGCTAACACGAACATGCTAACTTTTTTTTTTTTTTAAGCGAATCTAGCATGTACACACCTTCGTGTCCTACATTTAGGGATTTCTTTAATGCTAACTGTAAGCGTGCTATTGTTAGCATGTCTGCACAGTATTAATAATAATAATAATAGATTTTATTTGTAAAAAGCACTTTACATTGAGTAAACAACCTCAAAGTGCTACAGTGTATTAAAATAAAAAGATAATAAAAAAAATAGATACAAAAAAATCTAGAATAGCCAAATAGCTAAAACTAGTATGCATACATCTAAAAAAAAATGGCTTTTTTTAAAAGAAGGGTTTTTAAGCCTTTTTTAAAAGCATTCACAGTCTGTGGTGCCCTCAGGTGGTCAGGGAGAGCGTTCCACATTCTCTTCGGCATTCACACAAAATATTTACGGACGTTGCATTTATAACGTTTGAGATGTTCATCATGAGGTGGCGACTTGTCCAGGGTGTACCCCGCCTTCCGCCCGAATGCAGCTGAGATAGGCTCCATCACCCCCACCCCGCGACCCCAAAAGGGTCAAGCGGTAGAAAATGGATGGATGGATGGAGATGTTCATCAAAATTCAACAAATTGGACACGTTTTAAACATATAATATATATGTTGGTACAGTTAGCATTTTAGCATGCTAACACGAACATGCTAGCTTTTTTTTAGCTAACTAAGCATGTACACACCTTTGTGTCCTACATTTAGGGATTTCTTTAATGCTAATTGTAAGCGTGCTATTGTTAGCATGTCTGCACAGTCTTAATAATAATAATAATAGATTTGATTTGTAATAAGGACTTTACATTGAGTAAACAACCTCAAAGTGCTACAGTGTATTAAAATAAAAAGATAATTTAAAAAAAAAAACTAAAAAAAAACTAAAACAGCCAAAAAGCTAAAACTAGTATGCATATATCTAAAAAAAAAAAGAAGGCTTTTTTAAAAAGATAGGTTTTTAAGCCTTTTTTTAAAAGCATCCACTGTCTGTGGTGCCCTCAGGTGGTCAGGGAGAGCGTTCCACATTCTCTTCGGCATTCACACAAAATATTTACGGACTTTGCATTTATAACGTTCGAGATGTTCATCAAAATTCAACAAATTGGACACGTTTCAAGCGGATAATATATTTTGGTACAGTTAGCATTTAAGCATGCTAACACGAACATGCTAAAAAAATTTTTTTTTTTTTTACGAATCTAGCATGTTTACACCTCCTTGTCCTACGTTTTGGGATTTCTTTAATGCTAACAGTAAGCGTGCTATTGTTAGCATGTCTGCACAGTATTAATAATAATAATAATAGATTTTATTTGTAAAAAGCACTTTACATTGAGTAAACAACCTCAAAGTGCTACAGTGTATTAAAATAAAAAGATAATAAAAAATAAATAAAAACTAGAACAGCCAAATAGCTAAAACTAGTATGCATATATCTAAAAACAAAACAAAAAAAAGGCTTTTTTAAAAAGAAGGGTTTTTAAGCCTTTTTTAAAAGCATTCACAGTATGTGGTGCCCTCAGGTGGTCAGGGAGAGCGTATTCAATGTTATACCGATTCTAGCAATAGTCGTTTTAAACAACGTGCATTTGTACGATGGCGGTGTACTATCAACTACGTGTGAATCTCTTGGCACCTAACGATTCCATTTCTGATTCAACACGATTCCCATAATGTATTGTTGGATGAAACTATTTTAATGAACCTTTTTCAAAGCTTGAAAAAGCTCCTTACGATGGCCTAAAAACGTCTTTTGAAAAAGTATTGTCTTATTAAAAAAAGTAATATATATATATATATATATATATATATATATTTTTTTTTTTTTAATTTTTTTATTTATTTTTTATTTTTTTAATTTATTTAATTTTTTTATTTTATTTTTATTATTATTATTATTATTTTTTAATAATTGTTTTTTAATTATGAATCGATTTAGAGGATGAATAAGAAATGCAATTTAGCTGTGAATCGATGTATTTTGTGATTTATTTATTTTTCCGAATTCTTATTTGCAACAATTCTTAATCAATTTTAAAAAATTAAAAATTAAAATTAAAAATTAAAAATTGTAATTATTTTTTTATTATTATTATTTTAAATCTGTCTGTGTTTATTTTTTATTTTTATTTTTATTTTTATTTTTATTTTTATTTTTATTTTTATTTTTATTTTTATTTTTATTTTTATTTTTATTTTTATTTTTATTTTTATTTTTATTTTTATTTTTATTTTTATTTTTATTTTTATTTTTATTTTTATTTTTATTTTTATTTTTATTTTTATTTTTATTTTTATTTTTATTTTTATTTTTATTTTTATTTTTATTTTATTTGGCTTTATTAAATGTTTGGGTAGAATTTTGTTGAACAAAACCAGTTTTCTCACAAGTTATAATCACATTTATCTATTTTATGGAGGAGTGTAGTCAATCATAGAACTGGCACCCCATGTTATTAAAAAATTAATTAATAATTTTTTAATTGAGAACATATGTTATATATCAAAGGTGCACCATATGTGAATAATAATAATAATAATAACATATGTTATATATTATTAATAATAATAACAGATCCAAACTGAATGCGAATCGTTTGTTGTAAATGAATTAGTATTCGTCATGTTTGCCTGCGTGTTAATGATGCGCAGTAGAAAATGCAAATGAGGGTGTGTAACATGCGTGTTAATGATGCGCAGTAGAAAATGCAAATGAGGGCGTGTAACATGCGTGTTAATGATGCGCAGTAGAAAATGCAAATGAGGGCGTGTAACATGCGTGTTAATGATGCGCAGTAGAAAATGCAAATGAGGGTGTGTAAGAAGTTGCTGATGAGGCGTTTAAAGGACTGTGGACTGTGGGACATTTAAAGTACTGTGGACTGTGGAACATTTAAAGGACTGTGGACTGTGGAACATTTAAAGGACTGTGGACTGTGGAACATTTCAAGGACTGTGGAACATTTCAAGGACTGTGGACTGTGGAACATTTCAAGGACTGTGGACTGTGGAACATTTAAAGGACTGTGGACTGTGGAACATTTCAAGGACTGTGGAACATTTCAAGGACTGTGGACTGTGGAACATTTAAAGGACTGTGGACTGTGGAACATTCCCCCTCTATCGTCTCCATCCTCGGAGTGCACTGACGCACATGGCCGCGGGTTAATGTTTGTCCGTGGGACCGCGCAACACAGCCTGCAGCGTGGGCCGCTTTCAACGTGCGTGTGTGTGTGGGGGGGGGGGGGGGGGGGGACGACGACACTTCATTAGGGACACAATGAAAAGAGAAAACAGCCACGATGAAAATAACAACACGTGTGATGCAATATATATATATATGTGTGTGTGTGTGTGTGTGTGTGTGTGTGTGTGTGTGTGTGTGTGTGTGTGTGTGTGTGTGTGTGTGTGTGTGTGTGTGTGTGTGTGTGTGTGTGTGTGCGTGTGTGTGTGCGTGTGTCTGTGTGTGTGTGTGCACATATATATATATATATATATATATATATATATATATATATATATATATATATATATATATATATATATATATATATATATATATATATATATATACTATATTTCATAAATATACCTGGTGCCAATAAAAACTCTTCCATCCATCCATTTTCTACCGCTTGTCCCTTTAAACGATATCTGTATATGTATATATACATATATATTGCGTATATGTATGAGGCACACACACTAACCCCTGTTCCACCGTGCTATATATATATATATATATATATATATATATATATATATATATATATATATATATATATATATATATATATATATATATATATATATATATATATATATATATATATATATATATAAAATATGCCTAGTGCCAATAAAATTGAGATATATATACATAGCCCTATATATATAATATATATACATATACATATATATGTATGTATGGATGTATATGTATGTATATAAATGTATATATAAAAATGTCTAATTTATTTTCCAAAATATGCCTGGTGCCAATAAAAACAATATTTATACATACAGTATATATATATATATATATATATATATATATATATATATATATATATATATATATATATATATATATATATATATATATATATATACATATTATTATTTTTTTTTAAATAAAATATGCCTAAAGCCAATAAAAAAAATAGATGTGTTGTAAAAATGTCCCCCACGAGGCCTCCTTTTGGACTCTACTGCCTTATGAATTATATTTTAAAAAATGCAAATGAACTTATTAGTGCATCAAATTAAATTAACAATAAAAATAAAACTGAATTCTTGTACTTCGTGTATTTTGCCCTTCTTTACGGCATAAAAGTCAGTTGTGGTTTTATTTATTTTTACCCACAAATACACACAAGAAAGTCTCAATCTCAGTCAAAACTAAACAATATCATCTTTGTCATATATATATATATATTTATTTGATTTGTGTGTGCCGTCCTCGGTGTACCTAATGAAGTGGCCGATGCTTTATTATAGCGAGAATAACCATTTGAGTGGGTGTGACATATTCCACGGAGCAGGTTATTATTAGCAGGCTAGTAAACAAATGAAGGCAGGTGTTAATGAAGGTGTGTGCCTGCACCTGCCACATGATAACAACACAATACAGCAAGAATTGCACACAATTGTTCTGTTTTGCAGATGATTTCCCATCTGATGGTGACGTGTTCGGTGCCGCGTGTAATACTTGACTGTTCACCTGCGTGACGGACAGTCACGTGACGGCAAATGTTGGTTAATGATTGGCCACCTGGTGGAAGTTCAGGATTGAAGAGAGAGCCAAACATCACGTGACAGCTGTGATAACAACAATTGTTTTTATTATTAACAACAATTATTTATATTACTAACAACAATTATTTATATTATTAACAACGAATATTTATATTATTAACAACGAATATTTATATTATTAACAATAATTATTTATATTATTAACAACGAAAATTTATAATATTAACAACAATTATTTATATTATTAACAACAATTTTTGTATATTATTAACAACGAATATTTATATTATTAACAACAATTATTTATATTATTAACAACAATTATTTATATTATTAACAACGAATATTTATTTTACTAACAAGGATTATTTATATTTCTAAAAACAATTATTTATATTATTAACAACAATTATTTATATTATTAACAAGGATTATTTATATTATTAACAACGAATATTTATATTATTAACAACGAATATTTATATTATTAACAACAATTATTTATATTATTAACAACATTTTTTTTATATATTATTAACAACGGTTATTTATATTTTTAACAACGAATATTTATATTATTAACAACAATTATTTATATTATTAACAACAATTTTTTATATTATTGAAAACAATTATTTATATTATTAACAAGAATTATTTATATTATTAACAACAATTATTTTTGTTATTAACAACGAATATTTATTTTATTAACAACAATTATTTATATTATTAACAACAATTATTTATATTATTAACAACGAATATTTATTTTACTAACAAGGGTTATTTATATTTCTAAAAACAATTATTTATATTATTAACAACAATTATTTATATTATTAACAAGGATTATTTATATTATTAACAACGAATATTTATATTATTAACAACAATTATTTATATTATTAACAACAATTTTTTATATATTATTAACAACGGTTATTTATATTATTAACAACGAATATTTACATTATTAACAACAATTATTTATATTATTAACAACAATTTTTTATATTATTGAAAACAATTATTTATATTTTTAACAAGAATTATTTATATTATTAACAACAATTGTTTTTATTATTAACAACGAATATTTATATTATTAACAACAATTATTTATATTATTAACAACAATTATTTATATTATTAACAACGAATATTTATTTTACTAACAAGGGTTATTTATATTTCTAAAAACAATTATTTATATTATTAACAACAATTATTTATATTATTAACAAGGATTATTTATGTTCCATCTAGACAAAGTAAAGAAGGAAGTAGGTCAAAACTGACAATTGTTGAGAAAATGAGGGAATGAAAAATAAATGCAGTGTAATGCTGCCCTCTGGTGGACACATGAGACAATATTAAATATACTATTTTTTAGTATTATTATTAACATCATCTTCCTCATTAATATTATTGTGTGAAAACATTCACACATATCTTTTCTATTTATTCTTCTTCTTCTACACATTTTATTCATCATTTAATAATAACATGTAGGAGTGTTATTTTTTTGGTCAATTTGTTCATTTTCATGGCAAACTCCCTACGCTATATTTATCAAGTAAATACTAAATAATAATATAATATATAATAATAAAATACATTAATATTTGCTGATGATGATAATAATAATAATTGCTATTACTGCAATATAAAGCATTGTTTAGGCTGTTTGTAGACCAATGCTGCCATCTGCTGGTATAATTGAAGTATGGCAGCTTCAGAAGTTCCTTTGGAAAGTGAATACTGTCAATAATAAATCAAGCAAGTTTCCTCTAATGTAGAGCAGAGTATTAATAAATACATTCAACAATTTATAATATTTACAGTCATTAACAAAACATTTTTTACATGATATACAGCCACATTGACGCTAAAAACGGTGAATTATTGTAATTATTTTCAAAACAAGAGTCCTTTTTTGATCAAATAAATACAATTTCTGTGTTTTTGATATAAATCCCAGTTCGTGCTTCCCCCCCCACACCTGCAGCCACGGGTGTCAGCCTCCATTAATTAACTAATTGGCCATTTTGTCCGGCATTAAAGTTGTGTGCTCGCCGCTAATCTGCGACACTTCAACCTTCTGAGGAGACGACAAAAGTAGCACATGGCCGCCTTTGTGTCACCTGCACGACAAGTGGCCCCCCCTTTGAGGACACCTGAGACACCCCCCCCCCCCCCTGCAGCATAAACAAACATACCATCTCCGCCTACTTATACTTTACAAATATTTACAAATCTACTTATACTTTA
>NC_084753.1:42799194-42816694 GCF_033978785.1 Entelurus aequoreus
TCTTGTAGTATTGTGGCCCCTTGTGTTGTAGTATTGTGGCCCCGTGTGTTGCAGTATTGTGGCCCCTTGTGTTGTAGTATTGTGGCCCCGTGTGTTGCAGTATTGTGGCCCCTTGTGTTGCAGTATTGTGGCCCCTTGTGTTGTAGTATTGGGGGCCCCATGTGTTGTAGTCCTTAGCCTTATATTACAGAATGGAATTACCTCATTTTTGTCCTCAAAATTCTGCGCACAATAGAAAAATGTATTTAAAAAAGTGGATGTTTAATTAGTTACACTAAATGTGACAGCTAAAGTCCGAGTTGAGAGGCCAGACAGTTAGCATGTTAGCATGTTAGCATGTTAGCAGCCCTCCTAATTGGGACCGTGACCCCCCAGCAGGTTCTCCCAGGGACTCTTCCTGCCATCCCCCGGATTACACTGAGCTGTACTTGGAGGGGTGGGGTGTCGCTCCCCCATGACAACATCACAAGCTAACTTCCTATTTACCATATTTGGAGATACTGCCCCCCCCCCCCCCCCATGATGCGTCCCCACCCGAAGTTTCATTATTGTTTGTTTGTTTTTTACTCTACCCAAACTTTTTATTTGTATATTTTTTTTTACTGTACCCAAAGTTACATTTGTTTTAATTGTTAATTTATTTCACTCTACACAAAGTTTTTTTTGTTTTGTTTTCTTGTTTTGTTTTTTACTCTACCCAAAGTTTTATATATATATATATATATATATATATATATATATATATATATATATATATATATATATATATATATATATATATATATATATATATATATATATATATATATATATATATATATATATATATATATATATATTTTTTTTTTTTTTTTGTTAGTTTTCCTGATGTGTTTTTTTACTCTACCCAAAGTTAAAAAAATTAAATTTTAAAAATGTTGTATTTTTTTTTACTATACCAAAGTTGTTTTGTTCGTTTGTTTTTTTTGGTTTGTTTTTTAATCCACACAAAGTTTTTTATTTTTTTTACTCTCCAAAAGTTTTTTATTTTTTTTTATTTTTCACTGTACCCAAGTAACTTTTTTATATATATATATATATATATATATATATATATATATATATATATATATATATATATATATATATATATATATATATATATATATATATATATATATATATATATATATATATATATATATATATATATATATATTTTTTTTTTTCACTCTACTCAAAGTTGTTGATTTTTTTATTCATTTTTTATTCTACCCAGAGTTTTTTTTGTTTGTTTGTTTTACTTTACCCAAAGTAAATAAAAAAATGTTTATTTTTTTTACTCTACCCAAAGTTTTTATTTATTTTTACGTTAAATTTAAAAAAAATTGTACTTTACCCAAAGTATTTTTTTTTTCTACTGTACTCAAAGTTACATTTTTTTTTGGTTTGTTTTACTCTACCCAAAGTTTTTTATTTATATTTAATTTTTTTACTCTACCCAAAGTTTTTTTGTTTGTTTATTTTCTTGTTTTTTTTTACCCTACCCAAAGTTGTTTTGTTTGTTTGTTTTTTGGTTTGTTTTTTTAATCTACACAAAGTTTATTTATTTTATTTTTCATTATTTTTTTATTTTATTTTTTTAAATTATTTTTTTATTATTATTTTTTACTGTACCCAAAGTAACTTTATTTTAATTTTTAAATGTTTTTGTTTTTTACTCTACCCAAAGTTTTTGTTTTTTTGTTTGTTTTACTTTACCAAAGTAATTTTTTTTTATTTTTTTTTTATTTTTTACTCTACCCAAAGTTTATATTTTTTTTAAATGTTAAATTTTTAAAAATGTTTCCTTTACCCAAAAGTATTTTAATGTTTTTTTTTTTTTTACTGTACTCAGTTACATTCTTTTTTTTGTTTGTTTTACTCTACCCAAAGTTTTTTTTTGTTTCTTTTCTTGTTGTTGTTTTTTTACTCTACTCAAGTTGTTTTGTTTGTTTGTTTTTTGGTTTGTTTTTTATCTACACAAAGTTTATTTATTTTATTTTTATTAATTTTTTATTTTTTTTTCATGGTAAAGTAACTTTATTTTGATTTTAAATGTTTTTGTTTTTTACTCTACCCAAAGTTTTTTTTTGTTTTTTTGTTTTTACTTTACCCAAAGTATTTTTTTTTATTTTTTTTTATTTTCACTCTATTCAAAGTTTATATTTTTTTTAAATGTTAAATTTTTTAAAAATGTTTACTTTACCCAAAGTATTTTTTTTTTTTTTTTTTTTTTTTACTGTACTCAGTTACATTATTTTTTTTGTTTGTTTTACTCTACCCAAAGTTTTTGTTTGTTTCTTACCAACATATGTTGCCATCCAAGCAACGTTATCACGGACGCCCCTGCTTATTTCAGAAAAACGATGTCAAGCCACGTGTTACAACAGCGTAGTAAAAGAATGTGGGTACTAGACTGGCCTAAAACTAAATCAATTCTCATGTGTACAATATAACTTGATCCAAAAAAAAAAAAGTACCACTGTTGATGATAACTAAGACGAACATTTCCAGTCAACAAAATTAACACTCGTCAAAATGCCTTAGCTCGATGCTAATTCACATTGGATTTTGTCATAGACTTATTAGCATGGGCCGTTTATTTTACGCGGCGACCTCCAAATTTGGTCGTGAAAACGACAGCTAAGATGCGCGTTACCATCGAGTACGGCACTTACAGTGGAAACACTTTGTAGGGCGCCGCGTAAGAACAGACCGGCATGGCAAAAGTACCTCTCAAAGGTAACACGCCGTAGCCGATACGTAAAGTACTTTCCTAAAATCGTGAACTTCTTGACCTCTAGATGTCGTCATGGTTACCTGAGAGCCCCCCCCACCCAAAAACAAACAAACATGTTCTTACATGGAAGGGGGGGGGGGACGTGAATGGGAGGAATGGAAACCGTCCCCCGCGTGTTGCCTTTGTGTGTCATAGGACACAAGAGTTTCGGCTTGACCAGCCCAATTAGCTGCTCTGATGGACTCAAATCCTCTCTCCCACCAGGACTCCTCACATCTGGTGCATCCCCAGGCGGGGGGGTGGGAAGGGGTGAGACGGACACCTGCCCGTAAATGCGCGCCGTTTAACGGGATTAAAGCCTCCGAGACGGACCGGTCCCCGCCGTGTCGGAGATGCTTATGTCTTCGTTAGCTCAGCGACGTCTTACCCCGTCTGCATCCTAACACGGGTCAAAACGTTGAGAAGGTCAGAACCGATGTGCACTTCATTAAGTACACTCGTTCTGCCTTTATGTAGATAATTAGTTTTGATTAATTCACGTGTATTATTTAGACTTTATTTACGCATAGAAATATGAATGCCATGGACGTGTACGACATGCCAAGTACGGAATATCAATAACATTTATTCAGGTAGAAAGAAATATCACCTAACGAGCCACGTTTTGTGTTATTAATGCGTGAAACTGCTATGTAAAAATGAAAAGTGTAGCTCCTCTCCTCTAAATGGCAAGTGCTCCTAAAGCAGGAATACAAACTCTGACAAGACAACAACGCCTTGCAGGGTTTTGTTGTTTTTTTTTTTTAATTCTCTTTAAAAGCGTGTTTACTTCCTTTTCATGTTGAGCTGTTTCAAAAAGCATTTTGTTTAAAAAGATTTCATCAAAGCTAATTAGTTGTCCGGTATACTTATTAATGACGAAAAATTATATCTTTCTGCGATATCGCAATTAATTTTGAGTTAACTATGAACAAAATGAGATTAATCGTGATTAAATATTTCAATCGTTTCACAGAGTTTAAATAGATAGATAGATAGATAGATAGATAGATAGATAGATAGATAGATAGATAGATAGGATAGATAGATAGATAGATAGATAGATAGATAGATAGATAGATAGATAGATAGATAGATAGATAGATAGATAGATAGATAGATAGATAGATAGATAGATAGATAGATAGATAGATAGATAGATAGATAGATAGATAGATAGATAGATAGATAGATAGATAGATAAAAACTAATCAAATTTAAAGAAAAATTTACTAAATTGCAGTATGTCTGAATACTTTTTTTTACTCACACTAAAATTTCCTATTTTTGTACATTTTTATGATTTTTTAAATATTCATTAAAAAAAATTTTTTTTACAGCTATAAAAAACACTTAATTCTGAAATATATATATATAGTAAAACATTTTTTCCTGGAATATTCATATATATATATATATATATATATATATATATATATATATATATATATATATATATATATATATATATATATATATATATATATATATATACATGAATACTTTGAATTTAAAAAAACATTAATTAAACTGCAGTCTATCTGAATACTTTTTATTTACACTAATATGTCCTATACATTTTAGTGTTTCTTTATATTTATATAAAAAATTATATATATATATATATATATATATATATATATATATATATATATATATATATATATATATATATATATATACATATATATATATATACACACACACATATGTATACACACATACATACATATATATACATACATTCATATATATATATGCCCATACTGTATGTTTGTATGTATATAACATATTGATATATATGTTTACAGCTATGAAAAACATGACATTATTTCTGGAGAATATATATATATATATATATATATATATATATATATATATATATATATATATAGTATATACACACACATACATATATATATATATATATATATATATATATATATATATATATATATATATATATATATATATATATATATATATATATATATATATGTATATATATATACACACACACACATATATATACACACACAGACACACACATTACAACATACATTAAACATCACATTATTACCGGAATATATATACTGTATATACTGGGATAAATATATATATATATATATATATATATATATATATATATATATATATATATATATATTATGTAAACACTATATATATTTATTTATATGTATACATTATACATACATACATATATATATATATATATATATATATATATATATATATATATATATATATATATATATATAATATATATATATATATATATATATATACATATGAATACATTGAATTTAAAGAAAACGTCTTAAACTGCAGTATATCTGAATATTTTTTTACTCACACTAATACTTTTATACATGTTTTTTTTATTTTTTATATTTATATAAAAAAAATATTTTACAGCTATAAAAACAATACATTATTTTTGGAATATATATATATATATATATGTTTTAGGGCTGAGAGTGCCTAGACTGCGACAAGGTTGTGAACAAATAACTGTGGTGCGTTCAAGTAAACAAGGCTCCAGTACGACAGTCTGACAAGAACATTGGTGTCAAAATATCGGGGTCATTTTTTTTTTTGCATGTTTTTGTGCGTAAACACGATTCATCCCAATTCAAAAGTGTGATTAGTCCGATTTTAAAATGTAGTCATTAGTCCCAAAATGTCTGATTAGTACATGTTGAATGAACAAGTCAGGACTTGGGGAAGCCAAAATGGACAAGCAGAATTTTAATCCATAAAATATATTTCTGAATATTTCAAAAACTGATCCATGTGTACAAATTAAATATATGCCTATACAGGATTTAAATATCATCTCCAGCAGTATGTACAAGAGTCTTTACGTGGGTCAGCAGTCGTCCACGCCCACGTCCACATCCACGTCCGAGTCTGAGAACTCCTCCTCCTCGCCGTGGCCTTGAGAACCAGGACTCTTGGGTGCCACGCCCAAGCCCAGTTTGGCCAGCTTGGCCTGCTGCTGCTCCAGACTCTGCTTGCGCCACTTGATGCGCCGGTTCTGGAACCAGACTTTGACCTGGGAGACCAAGGAACACCTTTAGACCCCCTGGAGTGTACCTCCCTGCGTGAGGGCTCCATCTAGTGGCACGCCAAAGAACCACCTAATATAAGTTATTTAACTATATTCAAACACAGTGTTACTGTTCAAAGTGTGTGTAGTGGTACAACATATTGAATATACTCCTTAAATAAAACCTCTGCCTGGTGTTAATGTTTTAATGGTGTCTTCTCAGAGTTTGTATTCCTGTTATTTTGTTGTTGTTGTTGTTGTTTTAATATACCCAAAGTTTGTTTTTTTTTATTTTAAATTTGTGATTATTTTTTTTTACTCTACGCAAAGTTTTTTTTTTTTTTTTACTGAACTCAAAGTTAAATTATTCTTATTTTTTTAACTCTACCCTAAGTTTTTATTTTTATTTTTTACTCTACCCAAAGTTTTAGTTTTTTTACTCTACCCAAAGTTTTTTGTTGGGTTTTTTTTTTTTAGTCTACCCAAAGTTTTTTGTTTTTTTTAATGTTAAATTTTAGAATTTTTTTTTTCACTCTACCCAAATGTTTTAAATGTTTTTACCCTACCAAAAGTTTGTTTCTTTTCTTGTTGTTTTTTTTTTTACTCTACCCAATTTTTTTTTTTTTTACTCTACCCAAAGTTTTTTTGTTGTTTTTTGTTGGGTTTTTTTTTTTTTAGTCTTCCCAAAGTTTTTAGTTTTTTTTTATGTTAAATTTTAGAATTTTTTTTTTACTCTACCCAAATGTTTTAAATGTTTTTACCCTACCAAAAGTTTGTTTCTTTTCTTGTTGTTGTTTTTTTAATCTACCCAAAGTTTTTTTGTTTGTTTGTTTTCTTGTTTGTTTGTTTTTACTCTACCCAAAGTAATTTTTGTTGTTTTTTTGTTGAGTGTTTTTTTTACCCTAACCAAAGTATTTTTTATTTTTTTTACAGTACCAGTTACATTATTCTTATTTTTTTTACTCTACCCAAAGTTTTTTTTGTTTTTTACTCTACCCAAAGTTTTTGTTTGTTTCTTTTCTTGTTGTTTTTTTTACTCAACCCAAAGTTTTTATTTTTTTACTTTACCCATAGTTTTTTTTTCTTGTTTGTTTGTTTTTACTCTAACCAAAGTAATTTTTTTGTTGTTGTTTTTTTTACTCTACCCAAAGTTTTTTTTAATGTTAAATTATTATTTTAATTTTTTTTACTCTACCCAAAAAGTATTTTTTATTTTTTTTACCGTACTCAAAGTTACATTATTCTTTTATTTTTTTTACTCTACCCAAAGTTTTTTATTTTTTTTATGTTACATTTTTTATTTTGTTTTTTACTCTACCCAAAGTATTTTTTTTTTTACTGTACTCAGTTACATTATTCTTACTTTTTTTTTACTCTACCCAAAGTTTTTCTTTTTTTTTTTTTACTGTACTCAGTTACATTATTCTTTTTTTTTACTCTACCCAAAGTTTTTTTTGTTTATTTTGTTTTTTACTCTACCCAAAGTTTTTTTTTTGTTGTTGTTTTTTACTCTACCCAAAGTTTTTGTTTGTTTCTTTTCTTGTTGGTTTTTTTTTTACTCTACCCAAAGTTCTTGTTTTTTTACTTTACCCAAAGTTTTTTTTTTCTTGTTTGTTTGTTTTTACTCTAACCAAAGTAATTTTTTTGTTGTTGTTTGTTTTTTATTACTCTACCCAAAGTTTTTTTTTTAATGTTACTTTTTTTTTTTACTCTACCCAAAAAGTATTTTTTATTTTTTTTACTGTACTCAAAGTTTTTTATTTTTTTATGTTAAATTTTTGATTTTGTTTATTACTCTACCCAAAGTTTTTTGTTTTTTTACTGTACTCAGTTACATTATTCTTTTTTTTTTTTACTCTACCCAAAGTTTTTTTTCTTTTTTTTCTTTACTCTACCCAAAGTTTTTGTTTGTTTCTTTTCTTGTTTGTTTGTTTTTACATTACCCAAAGTATTTTGTTGTTGTTGTTGTTGTTGTTTTTTAACTCTACTCAAAGTTTTTTTTATTTTTTTTAACGTTAAATTTTAGATTTTTTCTACTCTCCCCAAAGTATTTTTTAGTTTAAATGTTTTTACTGTACTCCAAGTTATATATATTAAAAGGTAAGTCATTCATTTTTGTTTTGTTTTTACTTTCAACGCTGAACTCTGTAGATCAATTTGATATTTATCCGTCGATTAAATGTTTTGTTTTGTTTTTACCTTTTTCATGCATTTTTTTCTTTATTTTACACCCTTTTTGTCATCGAAAACTTTGTTAGTTTTTTTTTTACAAAATGCGCAATATTTTCCTCAAAAAACATTTCAAAGTGGAATTTTTGATGTGACGTAATTAGAGCCCCGAAAAAGTCAATAATTCATAACAACGTTGATTTTGATTCATTATTATATTTTTGGGGGGCGATGACCATTTTAAAAGGCAAGATGGCATTTTTGTGTTTTTAGAGTCAACATTACAACTATTTTTTTCGTTACATTTCACATGTTTGCACCACTTTAAAAAAAATAATAATAATATTTGTCGTGCTCATAGAATGTGGACACCCCTTCTCTACATCGGAATAACGCCAAACTAGTCTTGACGCTTACCTGGGCCTCAGTGAGCTGCAGGGCGGAGGCCAGGAGGAACCTCTCCCGAGCCCACCATGTACTGCTGGCGGGCGAACTCCTTCTCCAGGCGGGACAGCTGCTCGCTGGTGAAGCTGGTGCGCATGCGTTTTGGACTTGGCCCCCTTGGCTTTGAAGGCAGGGTGGAGGCCCCCGGCGTCGACTTTGGCCGCGGCAGCTGCAAAAGCCAAGACCACGACTCGTCACGTTTTCTGGTTTGTGCTGTTTTTTTGGTTCTAAAGAAGAACGTACCTTGTGCGTAAAAGGCTCCACGGCATGAGGTCTGGTAGCCGAAAGGCGGGCAGCAGTAGAGCGAGTATCCGGGGGCCAACAGGTTGGCCGAGTACGCGTAAGAAGGTGCCGGGGCCAAGGGCAACGTCATGTGGTGTTTCGGCCCCGGCTGGTACTTGACCCACGCCCGGTCCGAGGCGGACTCGTCCGGCTTGGCGAGCAGCGCGTCGATGGTGAAGGACTTCCCGCTGGCCGGCGCCGGTGCGTAATTACGCACGGAGTATCTGCTCGGGACCTGCTGCATCCTGGCGCTCCGGAAGGTGAATGGTGGTGCGCCCCCCGAGAGTCTCCTCCTTTTAAAGGGGCCCCGGACCAGGAGGTGTCAACAACCCCACCCCCCCCGCGGAGCCTTTGTCTCTCCCGGGAGAAGATGAGAGGACAACGTATCCAATTAATGGTACAAGCTTTGAATGGAGTGGGGGGGCTTTGAAGAACATGGGGGGGTTGGGGGTCGGGAGGGGGTTTGGGTCGACTCCCAGCCAGAATTAGTTGGCCTACAAATTCTTGCATGGATCTTAAGTCCAAAAGTAATCAGGACTGCTGGCGAGCCTTGATGTCACCAAATCATCTTATTAAGCAAGCAGCGTGACCAACATGGCGCACCCTCTTTTATTCCCTTTCCCCTCCCGGCACGAAATACAACAATCTTTTTCATTCCCACTTCAGCCGATGGACTGTTCGGCCCTCGAGTCACGCCACCGTGCACAAACACGCCGATGACGTCATTCCTCGCGCGCACCGGAGGGGTGCGTTGCCAAAGTGTGGCGTTTTACAGCCGGAGTGTCGCTCCGGGGAAGGGCCGACGGAGCTGCCGTTATGGAGGCGTCAGATTCGGCAACTCTGGTGGAGCTTCTGGTTCTTTCTTTTTTTTTTCTTTTTTACATCTTTTGTAAAATTCCATCTATTTTAATATATATCTTTTTGAATTTTTGATTTTAATTATCTTGATTGCCAAACAGGACATAATGTCCATTTTTTTCCCACACATAATATTTAATTATTCATTTGATAGGGAAATCATAATATAGGTACTGAGAAACAGACAAATAATAATAATATCCTTTTTAATGAACGTACAATATTTATTTATTTATTTATTAATGAACATTTTTATTTCATTTTGATTTATTTTTTTCTGCTCAAATTCTTTCAAAAATAATCATAATTCAAATTAAAATCACTCAAATAATGTAGATAAAAGGATTTTAATTATATTTAATGCCAAACAGGATATAATGTCAATTTTTCCCCCCATAATATTTATTTATAAAAAAAAATCAGAATATTTATTTATTCATTTGATAGGGAAATCATAATATGGAGAAAAAGACACCCAAACCTAAAAAAAAATCTAATAAAATAAAATAAAAAGTCATTTTTAAAGGGTGTAAAAACATTTTGATTTCATTTTTATTTATTTTTTTCTGCTCAAATTCTTTTAAAAAATAATCATAATTCAAATTAAAATCACTCAAATAGTGTAGATAAAATGATTTTAATTATATTTAATGCCAAACAGGACCTAATGTCCATTTTCCCCCCCATAATATTTATTTATAAAATTTTTTCAGGATATTTATTTATTCATTTGATAGGGAAATCATAATATAGGTACTGAGAAACAGACACCCACACCTAAAAAAAATATATAATAAAATAAAATATAAAATAAAAAGTAATTTTTAAAGGCTGTAAAAACGTTTTGATTTCATTTTTTTTTCTGTTTAAATTCTTTCAAAAAATAATCATAATTCAAATTAAAATCACTCAAATAGTGTAGATAAAATGATTTTAATTATATTTAATGCCAAACAGGACATAATGTCCATATTTTCCCCCATAATATTTATTTATACATTTTTTTCAGAATATTTATTTATTCACTTGATAGGGACATCATAATATAGGCACTGAGAAACAGACACCCACACCTAAAAAAATATATAATAAAATAAAATATAAAATAAAAAGTCATTTTAAAGGGTGTAAAAACATTTTGATTTCATTTTTTTGTTTGTTTTTCTGTTCAAATTCTTTCAAAAACTAATCATAATTCAAATTAAATTCACTCAAATAGTGCAGATAAAATGATTTTAATTATATTTAATGCCAAACAGGACATCATGTCCATATTTTCCCCCATAATATTTATTTATACTTTTTTTTCAGAATATTTATTTATTCATTTGATAGGGAAATCATAATATAGGCACTGAGAAACAGACACCCACACCTAAAAAAATATATATAATAAAATAAAATAAAAAATAAATCAAAATAAAAAGTCATTTTTAAAGGGTGTAAAAACATTTTGATTTCATTTTTTATTTATTTTTTTCTGCTCAAATTCTTTCAAAAAATAATCATAATTAAAATTAAAATCACTCAAACAGTGTAGATAAAGGATTTTAATTATATTTAATGCCAAACAGGACATAATGTCAATTTTTCCCCCCATAATATTTATTTATAAAAAAAATTCAGAATATTTATTTATTCATTTGATAGGGAAATCATAATATAGGCACTGAGAAACAGACACCCAAACCTAAAAAATATATATAATAAAATAAAATAAAAAATAAATCAAAATAAAAAGTCATTTTTAAAGGGTGTAAAAACATTTTGATTTCATTTTTTTTTTTTTTTTTCTGTTCAAATTCTTTCAAAAAATAATCATAATTCAAATTAAAATCACTCAAATAGTATAGATAAAATGATTTTAATTATATTTAATGCCAAACAGGACATAAAATCCATATTTTCCCCCATAATATTTATTTATACATTTTTTTCAGAATATATATTTATTCATTTGATAGGGAAATCATACATTTATAGGCACTGAGAAACAGACACCCACACCTAAAAAAAAATATAATCAAATCAAATAAAAAATAAATAAAATAAAAAGTCATTTTTAAAGGGTGTAAAAACATTTTGATTTCATTTTTTTTCTGTTCAAATTCTTTAAAAAAATAATCATAATTCAAATTAAAATCACTCAAATAGTGTAGATAAAATGATTTTAATTATATTTAATGCCAAACAAGACATAATGTCCATTTTTTCCCCATAATATTTATTTATACATTTTTTTCCAGTATATTTATTTATTCATTTGATAGGGAAATCATAATATAGGTACTGAGAAACAGACACCCACACCTAAAAAAAAATATAATAAAATAAAATATATAATAAAATAAAATATAAAATAAAAAGTCATTTTTAAAGGGTGTAAAACATTTTGATTTCATTTTTTGTTGTTGTTTTTTCTGTTCAAATTCTTTCAAAAAAATAATCATAATTCAAATTAAAATCACTCAAATAGTGTAGATAAAATGATTTTAATTATATTTAATGCCAAACAGGACCTAATGTCCATTTTCCCCCCATAATAAATATTTATAAAAAAAATTCAGGATATTTATTTATTCATTTGATAGGGAAATCATAATATAGGTACTGAGAAACAGACACCCACACCTAAAAAAATATATAATAAAATAAAATATAAAATAAAAAGTCATTTTAAAGGGTGTAAAAACATTTTGATTTCATTTTTTTTTGTTTTTCTGTTCAAATTCTTTCAAAAAATAATCATAATTCAATTTAAAATCACTCAAATAGTGTAGATAAAATTATTTTAATTATATTTAATGCCAAACAGGACATAATGTCAATTTTTCCCCACCATAATACTTATTTATACATTTTTTTAGAATATTTATTTATTCATTTGATAGGGAAATCATAATATAGGCACTGAGAAACAAACACCCACACCTAAAAAAATATATAATAAAATAAAATATAAAATAAAAAGTATTTTTTAAAGGCTGTAAAAACATTTTGATTTCATTTTGTTTTTCTGTTCAAATTCTTTCAAAAAAAAATCATAATTCAAATTAAAATCACTCAAATAGTGTAGATAAAATGATTTTAATTATATTTAATGCCAAACAGGACATAATGTCCATTTTCCCCCCATAATATTTATTTATACATTTTTTTCATAATATTTATTTATTCATTTGATAGGGAAATCATAATATAGATACTGAGAAACAGACACCAACACTTAAAAAAATATATAATAAAATAAAATAAAAAATAAATAAAATAAAAAGTCATTTTATTTATATTTTTTGTTTTTTCATCCAAAAATGGTGAGCAAAAAGACAAAATATGAATCCAAAATGTTGTTATGCCCTTTATAAAATGACCAACTTAATAATTGCATTGACATTTGAAATGGAACCAAAAAAAAGTCCTTCAAGGAAACAACAGAAGATGTTGAGTGACAAAACACAAATTAAAATTTTACTAAAATAAAAATACAACTGTTGTGTGCATGTAAATATTTTTTGTTTTTCAGCCAAAAATGGTGAGCAAAAAGACAAAATATGAATCCAAAATGTTGTTATGCCCTTTATAAAATGACCAACTTAATAATTGCGTTGACATTTGAAATGGAACAAAAAAAAGTTGTTGAGTAACAAAACACAAATTAAAATTTTACTAAAAGACTCCAAAAAAAAAGGAAAGTCCCCTTCAGCTTGAATCTTAAACTAGCTGAGAAAACATTGAAAGTGTTTTTTTTTTGGTTTTTTTCCAGGCACATATTTTGCATTGAGAGTGAAAGTCATTAGAGAGAACAATTGGAGCCTTACACCCCCCCCCCTCCCTCCCCCTCGAAAAAGTAATGCACTGCAACTTTGTTTTCACCAAGCACCAACACTTTAATGAGCCACATTGTTAGCATACAGCAGCCTAGTAGGCCTAAGTGTTCATTAAAAACAAGGCAGAGGTTTATTTCACGCGGGATATTTGTTACACAGTTGGAACAGTGACACTGTGTTTGAATATAAGAAAAGAAAACACCGCATTTCAAATCCAATGTTGGGCAGTTCACTAAATGAATCAGTGCACTGTTATATGCACGTTGGCAGTGTTTTGTTCCACCTCACTTTATTGTGTCTTGATGTTATAAACCAGATTTGATGCTTGACAAATGTACAAAAAAAGGTAAATACATATAACCACTCAGGAAAATCATATTGGTCATGTAGATTGAGTAAAAAAAATGTTTAAATAACAAAAAAAAACGATTTAAAAAAATAAAATAAAAAAATATAAAAATATAGACTTATATATATATATATATATATATATATATATATATATATATATATATATATATATATATATATATATATATATATATATATATATATATATATATATATATATATATATATATATATACACACAAACATATATACACACACATATATGTGTGTGTATATATGTGTATAAACCGTATTTTCCAATGCTGAGTCTGCTTTTTCAGCACATCTGCAATAAAAATTGTACAAAAATGTACAAATTTTCTTCCTTGTGTTTAATTAATATTTTATACAACATATTATATATTTGTTTTACAACAGTAATTTTTTTTTAGGAATCATTCTTTATATATATATATATATATATATATATATATATATATATATATATATATATATATATATATATATATATATATATATATATATATATATATATATATATATATATATATATATATATATACATACATATATACATATATATACATATATATATATATATACATCCATATATATACATATATATATACATACATATATATACATATATATATATATACATACATATATATAGAGAGACATATATATATACATCCATATATATACATATATATATACATACATACATATATATACATATATTTATATATATACATATATATATAGAGACATATATATATATATATATATATATATATATATATATATATATATATATATACACACACACACATTTATATATATATATATATATATATACATACATATATATAGAGACATATATATGTGTGTATATATAAATGTATGTGTATATATATACACACATACATATATACACACATACATACATATATATGTATGTGTATATACTGTATATGTATGTGTGTATGTCTGTGTATGTATATATGTGTATTTATGTATGTATGTATATGTGTATATATGTATGTATGTGGGTATATATGTATATAAATATGTATACATATATGTATGTGTATATAAATATTTATATATGTATATATATATAAACTGAGTAATATATGCAGATTAATTTGATTTCAATGAATAAAATGTAAATATGAATCCCTCTCAGTAAAAACAATTCTATGGCCCAAAAAGTCCACAAATAGTCCAACAAATCTTTGAATGAACAATTAACAACAGAAATGTCACTTCACTCCACATTCCCTCAAATAAATCAACATAATCCTAATGTTTGAATTCACTTAGGTTTGAATTCAATATAATCCATCCATCCATCCCTTTTTATACCGCTTGTCCCTTTTGGGGTCTAATGTTTTAATTCACTACAATGAGTGGATTTTTATTCCACTCAAAATGGATTATATTTGTGTTTGTGCAAAAAGTACACAAACACATCATATTTGTGTTTATTTGACAGCGTGTATTAGTACATATGGCGTGCAATAATGTGTTTAGTGTGTGCATGTATTAGTACACATGGCGTGCAATAATGTGTTTAGTGTGTGCATGTATTAGTACATATGGCGTGCAATAATGTGTTTAGTGTGTGCATGTATTAGTACATATGGCATGCAATAATGTGTTCAGTGTGTGCATGTATTAGTACACATGGCGTGCAATAATGTGTTTAGTGTGTGCATGTATTAGTACATATGGCATGCAATAATGTGTTTAGTGTGTGCATGTATTAGTACACATGGCATGCAATAGTGTGTTTATTGTGTGCATGTATTAGTACATGTAGCGTGCAATAATGTGTTTAGTGTGTGCATGTATTAGTACATGTAGTGTGCAATAATGTGTTTAGTGTGTGCATGTATTAGTACATGTAGCGTGCAATAATGTGTTTAGTGTGTGCATGTATTAGTACATATGGCGTGCAATAATGTGTTTATTGTGTGCATGTATTAGTACATGTAGTGTGCAATAATGTGTTTAGTGTGTGCATGTATTAGTACATGTAGCGTGCAATAATGTGTTTAGTGTGTGCATGTATTAGTACATGTAGTGTGCAATAATGTGTTTAGTGTGTGCATGTATTAGTACATGTAGCGTGCAATAATGTGTTTAGTGTGTGCATGTATTAGTACACATGGCATGCAATAATGTGTTTATTGTGTGCATGTATTAGTACACATGGCGTGCAATAATGTGTTTATTGTGTGCATGTATTAGTACATGTAGCGTGCAATAGTGTGGAATAAATCTCCCTCCTCCCACGTGAGGGTGAAACTCAAGTGTTCTGCTTCCGACGATGGAGTGCGCGTCACGCGGCGTGTCATGGCGTCAAAGTGACAAATGATTAGTGTCCACATCCCCGGCCGGCGTGAAAGCCGATTGTTGCTCCTAATTCCCGCCTCTGATCTTTGCGTGGACGGCGTGATTTGCTTTGGTCACGGAGGTGCGCGTCTCTTTCAACTGGGATTAGCCGCAGCTCCGCAAACATGGCGGCCGTCATCATCTTTGAGGGGACCCGCCACTTGTTTACTGACACGTCCACGTCTGACAAACACGCACTGTGGACCACCCACTCACCTTTAGGACGCGCACGGCCCCTCCCTCCCTCCCGCCCTCCGCGGGACAAAGGACGGCCATTGCCGCGCAGGACGCACTTGGTGTGTATTGGAGGCAGACTAGCAATACACTCGGACTTCTTCTCCTTTATGCGCCTGCGCCATCATCATCATCATCATCATCATCATTAGCTGCACCTAATGACACATACTTTCACTTTCACTTTCACTCTCATTCACTCCACTATTTACATCTTCCTCTACCAACTCGTGCTAAACTCAAAGCCCAGGGGCCAAAACTGGCCCACCGCTTCATTTTATGTGATATGCCACCTTAATTTAATTTAAGTGGCCCTCCACATCCTTTTATGTGATATGCCACATTAATTTAATTTAAGTGGCCCTCCACATCATTTTATGTGATATGCCACCTTAATTTAATTTGAGTGGCCCTCCACATCATTTTATGTGATATGCCACCTTAATTTAATTTAAGTGGCCCTCCACGTCATTTTATGTGATATGCCACCTTAATTTAATTTAAGTGGCCCTCCACATCATTTTATGTGATATGCCACCTTAATTTAATTTAAGTGTTCCTCCACATCATTTTATGTGATATGTCACCTTAATTTAATTTAAGTGGCCCTCCACATCATTTTATGTGATATGCCACTTTAATTTAATTTAAGTGTTCCTCCACATCATTTTATGTGATATGTCACCTTAATTTAATTTAAGTGGCCCTCCACATCATTTTATGTGATATGCCAACTTAATTTAATTTAAGTGGCCCTCCACATCATTTTATGTGATATGCCACCTTAATTTAATTTAACCGGCCCTCCACATCATTTTATGTGATATGCCACCTTAATTTAATTTAAGTGGCCCTCCACATCATTTTATGTGATGTGTCACTTTAATTTAATTTAAGTGGCCCTCCACATCATTTTATGTGATATGCCACTTTAATTTAATTTAAGTGGCCCTCCACATCATTTTATGTGATATGCCACCTTAATTTAATTTAAGTGGCCCTCCACATCATTTTATGTGATATGCCACTTTAATTTAATTTAAGTGCCCCTCCACATCATTTTAT
>NC_084753.1:42824194-42838315 GCF_033978785.1 Entelurus aequoreus
TAGGCACACAAGAACATTAAGGACAATATATTAGGCACACAGGAACCTTTAAAGGCCAATATATTAGGCACACAGGAACATTAAGGACAATATATTAGGCACACAGGAACATTAAGGACAATATATTAGGCACACAGGAACATTAAGGACAATATATTAGGCACACAGGAACATTAAGGACAATATATTAGGCACACAAGAACATTAAGGACAATATATTAGGCACACAGGAACATTAAGGACAATATATTAGGCACACAGGTACATTAAGGACAATATATTAGGCACACAAGAACATTAAGGACAATATATTAGGCACACAAGAACATTAAGGACAATATATTAGGCACACAAGAACATTAAGGACAATATATTAGGCACACAGGAACATTAAGGACAATATATTAGGCACACAGGAACATTAAGGACAATATATTAGGCACACGGGAAGATTAAGGACAATATATTAGGCACACAAGAACATTAAGGACAATATATTAGGCACACAGGAACATTAAGGACAATATATTAGGCACACAAGAACATTAAGGACAATATATTAAGCACACAAGAACATTAAGGACAATATATTAGGCACACAGGAACATTAAGGACAATATATTAGGCACACAAGAACATTAAGGACAATATATTAGGCACACAAGAACATTAAGGACAATATATTAGGCACACAGGAACATTAAGGACAATATATTAGGCACACAAGAACATTAAGGACAATATATTAAGCACACAAGAACATTAAGGACAATATATTAGGCACACAGGAACATTAAGGACAATATATTAGGCACACAAGAACATTAAGGACAATATATTAGGCACACAAGAACATTAAGGACAATATATTAGGCACACAGGAACATTAAGGACAATATATTAGGCACACAAGAACATTAGGACAATATATTAGGCACACAGGAACATTAAGGACAATATATTAGGCACACAGGAACATTAAGGACAATATATTAGGCACACAGGAACATTAAGGACAATATATTAGGCACACAGGAACATTAAGGACAATATATTAGGCACACGGGAACATTAAGGACAATATATTAGGCACACAAGAACATTAAGGACAATATATTAGGCACACGGGAACATTAAGGACAATATATTAGGCACACAGGAACATTAAGGACAATATATTAGGCACACAGGAACATTAAGGACAATATATTAGGCACACAGGAACCTTTAAGGACAATATATTAGGCACACAGGAACATTAAGGACAATATATTAGGCACACGGGAACATTAAGGACAATATATTAGGCACACGGGAACATTAAGGACAATATATTAGGCACACGGGAACATTAAGGACAATATATTAGGCACACGGGAACATTAAGGACAATATATTAGGCACACAGGAACATTAAGGACAATATATTAGGCACACAGGAACCTTTAAGGACAATATATTAGGCACACAGGAACATTAAGGACAATATATTAGGCACACAGGAACATTAAGGACAATATATTAGGCACACAAGAACATTAAGGACAATATATTAGGCACACAGGAACATTAAGGACAATATATTAGGCACACAAGAACCTTAAGGACAATATATTAGGCACACAAGAACATTAAGGACAATATATTAGGCACACAAGAACATTAAGGACAATATATTAGGCACACGGGAACATTAAGGACAATATATTAGGCACACAAGAACCTTAAGGACAATATATTAGGCACACAGGAACATTAAGGACAATATATTAGGCACACAGGAACATTAAGGACAATATATTAGGCACACGGGAACATTAAGGACAATATATTAGGCACACAAGAACATTAAGGACAATATATTAGGCACACGGGAACATTAAGGACAATATATTAGGCACACGGGAACATTAAGGACAATATATTAGGCACACAGGAACATTAAGGACAATATATTAGGCACACGGGAACATTAAGGACAATATATTAGGCACACAGGAACATTAAGGACAATATATTAGGCACACAGGAACATTAAGGACAATATATTAGGCACACAGAACATTAAGGACAATATATTAGGCACACAGGAACATTAAGGACAATATATTAGGCACACAGGTACATTAAGGACAATATATTAGGCACACAGAACATTAAGGACAATATATTAGGCACACAGGAACATTAAGGACAATATATTAGGCACACAGGAACATTAAGGACAATATATTAGGCACACAGGTACATTAAGGACAATATATTAGGCACACAGAACATTAAGGACAATATATTAGGCACACAGGAACATTAAGGACAATATATTAGGCACACAGGAACATTAAGGACAATATATTAGGCACACGGGAACATTAAGGACAATATATTAGGCACACGGGAACATTAAGGACAATATATTAGGCACACAAGAACATTAAGGACAATATATTAGGCACACGGGAACATTAAGGACAATATATTAGGCACACGGGAACATTAAGGACAATATATTAGGCACACAGGAACATTAAGGACAATATATTAGGCACACAGGAACCTTTAAGGACAATATATTAGGCACACAGGAACCTTTAAGGACAATATATTAGGCACACAGGAACATTAAGGACAATATATTAGGCACACAGGAACATTAAGGACAATATATTAGGCACACAGGAACCTTTAAGGACAATATATTAGGCACACAGGAACATTAAGGACAATATATTAGGCACACAAGAACATTAAGGACAATATATTAGGCACACAAGAACAGTAAGGACAATATATTAGGCACACGGGAACATTAAGGACAATATATTAGGCACACAAGAACCTTAAGGACAATATATTAGGCACACAGGAACATTAAGGACAATATATTAGGCACACAGGAACATTAAGGACAATATATTAGGCACACGGGAACATTAAGGACAATATATTAGGCACACGGGAACATTAAGGACAATATATTAGGCACACAGGAACATTAAGGACAATATATTAGGCACACGGGAACATTAAGGACAATATATTAGGCACACAGGAACCTTTAAGGACAATATATTAGGCACACAGGAACATTAAGGACAATATATTAGGCACACGGGAACATTAAGGACAATATATTAGGCACACAAGAACCTTAAGGACAATATATTAGGCACACAGGAACATTAAGGACAATATATTAGGCACACAGGAACCTTTAAGGACAATATATTAGGCACACAGGAACATTAAGGACAATATATTAGGCACACGGGAACATTAAGGACAATATATTAGGCACACGGGAACATTAAGGACAATATATTAGGCACACGGGAACATTAAGGACAATATATTAGGCACACGGGAACATTAAGGACAATATATTAGGCACACAGGAACATTAAGGACAATATATTAGGCACACAGGAACCTTTAAGGACAATATATTAGGCACACAGGAACATTAAGGACAATATATTAGGCACACAGGAACATTAAGGACAATATATTAGGCACACAAGAACATTAAGGACAATATATTAGGCACACAGGAACATTAAGGACAATATATTAGGCACACAAGAACCTTAAGGACAATATATTAGGCACACAAGAACATTAAGGACAATATATTAGGCACACAAGAACATTAAGGACAATATATTAGGCACACGGGAACATTAAGGACAATATATTAGGCACACAAGAACCTTAAGGACAATATATTAGGCACACAGGAACATTAAGGACAATATATTAGGCACACAGGAACATTAAGGACAATATATTAGGCACACGGGAACATTAAGGACAATATATTAGGCACACAAGAACATTAAGGACAATATATTAGGCACACGGGAACATTAAGGACAATATATTAGGCACACGGGAACATTAAGGACAATATATTAGGCACACAGGAACATTAAGGACAATATATTAGGCACACGGGAACATTAAGGACAATATATTAGGCACACAGGAACATTAAGGACAATATATTAGGCACACAGGAACATTAAGGACAATATATTAGGCACACAGAACATTAAGGACAATATATTAGGCACACAGGAACATTAAGGACAATATATTAGGCACACAGGTACATTAAGGACAATATATTAGGCACACAGAACATTAAGGACAATATATTAGGCACACAGGAACATTAAGGACAATATATTAGGCACACAGGAACATTAAGGACAATATATTAGGCACACAGGTACATTAAGGACAATATATTAGGCACACAGAACATTAAGGACAATATATTAGGCACACAGGAACATTAAGGACAATATATTAGGCACACAGGAACATTAAGGACAATATATTAGGCACACAGGTACATTAAGGACAATATATTAGGCACACAGAACATTAAGGACAATATATTAGGCACACAGGAACATTAAGGACAATATATTAGGCACACAGGAACATTAAGGACAATATATTAGGCACACAGGAACATTAAGGACAATATATTAGGCACACAGAACATTAAGGACAATATATTAGGCACACAGGAACATTAAGGACAATATATTAGGCACACGGGAACATTAAGGACAATATATTAGGCACACAGGTACATTAAGGACAATATATTAGGCACACAGGAACATTAAGGACAATATATTAGGCACACGGGAACATTAAGGACAATATATTAGGCACACAAGAACATTAAGGACAATATATTAGGCACACAAGAACATTAAGGACAATATATTAGGCACACAAGAACATTAAGGACAATATATTAGGCACACAGGAACATTAAGGACAATATATTAGGCACACGGGAACATTAAGGACAATATATTAGGCACACAGGAACATTAAGGACAATATATTAGGCACACAGGAACATTAAGGACAATATATTAGGCACACAGGAACATTAAGGACAATATATTAGGCACACGGGAACATTAAGGACAATATATTAGGCACACAGGTACATTAAGGACAATATATTAGGCACACAGGTACATTAAGGACAATATATTAGGCACACAGGTACATTAAGGACAATATATTAGGCACACGGGAACATTAAGGACAATATATTAGGCACACAGGAACCTTTAAGGACAATATATTAGGCACACAGGAACATTAAGGACAATATATTAGGCACACAAGAACATTAAGGACAATATATTAGGCACACGGGAACATTAAGGACAATATATTAGGCACACAAGAACCTTAAGGACAATATATTAGGCACACAGGAACATTAAGGACAATATATTAGGCACACGGGAACATTAAAGGCCTACTGAAATGAATTTTTTTTATTTAAACGGGGATAGCAGATCTATTCTATGTGTCATACTTGATCATTTTGCGATATTGCCATATTTTTGCTGAAAGGATTTAGTATAGAACAACGACGATAAAGATTGCAACTTTTGGTATCTGATAAAAAAAAGGCTTGCACCTACCGGAAGTAGCGTGACGTAGTCAGTTGAACATATACGCAAAGTTCCCTATTGTTTACAATGATGGCCGCATGAAGTGAGAGAGATTCGGACCGAGAAAGCGACAATTTCCCCATTAATTTGAGCGAGGATGAAAGATTTGTGGATGAGTAAAGTGCAAGTGAAGGACTAGTGGGGAGTTGAAGCTATTCAGATAGGGAAGATGCTGTGAGAGCCGGGGGTGACCTGATATTCAGCTGGGAATGACTACAACAGTAAATAAACACAAGACATATATATACTCTATTAGCCACAACACAACCAGGCTTATATTTAATATGCCACAAATTAATCCTGCATAAAAACACCTGCGTGTTTGTTATGCTAGCTCCTAGCTCCTCTGCTAGCTCCTAGCTCCATAGAACACGCCAATACAATTCAAACACCTGATCAACACACACAATCACTCAGCCCAAAAGACCGTTTACCTAACCCAAGGTTCATAAAGCTTATATATTTTTAAAAAGTTACGTACGTGACGCGCACATACGGTCAAGTTATCGAATGTTTAGCAGCCAAGGCTGCATACTCACGGTACCTGATATTCAGCTGGGAATGACTACAACAGTAAATAAACACAAGACATATATATACTCTATTAGCCACAACACAACCAGGCTTATATTTAATATGCCACAAATTAATCCTGCATAATAACACCTGCGTGTTTGTTATGCTAGCTCCTAGCTCCTCTGCTAGCTCCTAGCTCCATAGAACACGCCAATACAATTCAAACACCTGATCAACACACACAATCACTCAGCCCAAAAGACCGTTCACCTAACCCAAGGTTCATAAAGCTTATATATTTTTAAAAAGTTACGTACGTGACGCGCACGTACGGTACGGTACGTGTTATGCTAGCTCCTAGCTCCTCTGCTAGCTCCTAGCTCCATAGAACACGCCAATACAATTCAAACACATGATCAACACACACAATCACTCAGCCCAAAAGACCGTTCACCTAACCCAAGGTTCATAAAGCTTATATATTTTAAAAAAGTTACGTACATACGCAAAAAAAAGCCAAAGCTGCATACTCACAGTAGCACGTCTGCGTCTTTGTCATCCAAATCAAAGTAATCCTGGTAAGAGTCTGTGTTGTCCCAGTTCCCTACAGGCGTCTGTGTATCCAAATCAAAAGTCCTCCTGGTTAGAGTCTCTGTTATCCGAGTTCTTCCATCTTGACTGCATCTTTCGGGAATGTAAACAAAGAAGCGCCGGCTGTGTACTGTTGTGGCTGACTACGTTCGAAAAATACGTCCATTTCGCACCGACAACTTTCTTCTTTGCTTGCTTGGCTTCCTTCTCCATAATGCAATGAACATGATTGAAACAGATTCACGAACACAGATGTCCAGAATACTGTGGAATTATGAAATGAAAACAGAGCTTTTTCGTATCGGCTTCAATGTGGAAGGCATACCCGTGTTCGCCGGGCTACGTCACACGCATACGTCATCCTCAGAGGCGTTTCGAACCGGAAGTTTAGCGGCAAATTTAAAATGTCACTTTATAAGTTAACCCGGCCGTATTGGCATGTGTTATAATGTTAAGATTTCATCATTGATATATAAACTATCAGACTGCGTGGTCGGTAGTAGTGGGTTTCAGTAGGCCTTTAAGGACAATATATTAGGCACACAGAACATTAAGGACAATATATTAGGCACACAGGAACATTAAGGACAATATATTAGGCACACAGGAACATTAAGGACAATATATTAGGCACACGGGAACATTAAGGACAATATATTAGGCACACAAGAACATTAAGGACAATATATTAGGCACACGGGAACATTAAGGACAATATATTAGGCACACAGGAACATTAAGGACAATATATTAGGCACACAGGAACATTAAGGACAATATATTAGGCACACAGGAACCTTTAAGGACAATATATTAGGCACACAGGAACATTAAGGACAATATATTAGGCACACAAGAACATTAAGGACAATATATTAGGCACACAAGAACATTAAGGACAATATATTAGGCACACAGGAACATTAAGGACAATATATTAGGCACACAGGAACATTAAGGACAATATATTAGGCACACAGGAACATTAAGGACAATATATTAGGCACACGGGAACATTAAGGACAATATATTAGGCACACAAGAACCTTAAGGACAATATATTAGGCACACGGGAACATTAAGGACAATATATTAGGCACACAAGAACCTTAAGGACAATATATTAGGCACACAGGAACATTAAGGACAATATATTAGGCACACAAGAACATTAAGGACAATATATTAGGCACACAGGAACATTAAGGACAATATATTAGGCACACAGGAACATTAAGGACAATATATTAGGCACACGGGAACATTAAGGACAATATATTAGGCACACGGGAACATTAAGGACAATATATTAGGCACACAGAACATTAAGGACAATATATTAGGCACACAGGAACATTAAGGACAATATATTAGGCACACAGGAACATTAAGGACAATATATTAGGCACACAGGAACATTAAGGACAATATATTAGGCACACGGGAACATTAAGGACAATATATTAGGCACACAGGTACATTAAGGACAATATATTAGGCACACAGGTACATTAAGGACAATATATTAGGCACACAGGTACATTAAGGACAATATATTAGGCACACGGGAACATTAAGGACAATATATTAGGCACACAGGAACCTTTAAGGACAATATATTAGGCACACAGGAACATTAAGGACAATATATTAGGCACACGGGAACATTAAGGACAATATATTAGGCACACAAGAACCTTAAGGACAATATATTAGGCACACAGGAACATTAAGGACAATATATTAGGCACACAGGAACATTAAGGACAATATATTAGGCACACAAGAACATTAAGGACAATATATTAGGCACACGGGAACATTAAGGACAATATATTAGGCACACGGGAACATTAAGGACAATATATTAGGCACACAGGAACATTAAGGACAATATATTAGGCACACGGGAACATTAAGGACAATATATTAGGCACACAGAACATTAAGGACAATATATTAGGCACACAGGAACATTAAGGACAATATATTAGGCACACAGGAACATTAAGGACAATATATTAGGCACACGGGAACATTAAGGACAATATATTAGGCACACAGGTACATTAAGGACAATATATTAGGCACACAGGTACATTAAGGACAATATATTAGGCACACAGGTACATTAAGGACAATATATTAGGCACACGGGAACATTAAGGACAATATATTAGGCACACAGGAACCTTTAAGGACAATATATTAGGCACACAGGAACATTAAGGACAATATATTAGGCACACAAGAACATTAAGGACAATATATTAGGCACACAAGAACATTAAGGACAATATATTAGGCACACGGGAACATTAAGGACAATATATTAGGCACACAAGAACCTTAAGGACAATATATTAGGCACACAGGAACATTAAGGACAATATATTAGGCACACAGGAACATTAAGGACAATATATTAGGCACACGGGAACATTAAGGACAATATATTAGGCACACAGGAACATTAAGGACAATATATTAGGCACACAGAACATTAAGGACAATATATTAGGCACACAGGAACATTAAGGACAATATATTAGGCACACAGGAACATTAAGGACAATATATTAGGCACACAAGAACATTAAGGACAATATATTAGGCACACGGGAACATTAAGGACAATATATTAGGCACACGGGAACATTAAGGACAATATATTAGGCACACAAGAACATTAAGGACAATATATTAGGCACACGGGAACATTAAGGACAATATATTAGGCACACGGGAACATTAAGGACAATATATTAGGCACACAAGAACATTAAGGACAATATATTAGGCACACGGGAACATTAAGGACAATATATTAGGCACACGGGAACATTAAGGACAATATATTAGGCACACAGGAACATTAAGGACAATATATTAGGCACACAGGAACCTTTAAGGACAATATATTAGGCACACAGGAACCTTTAAGGACAATATATTAGGCACACAGGAACATTAAGGACAATATATTAGGCACACAGGAACATTAAGGACAATATATTAGGCACACAGGAACCTTTAAGGACAATATATTAGGCACACAGGAACATTAAGGACAATATATTAGGCACACAAGAACATTAAGGACAATATATTAGGCACACAAGAACAGTAAGGACAATATATTAGGCACACGGGAACATTAAGGACAATATATTAGGCACACAAGAACCTTAAGGACAATATATTAGGCACACAGGAACATTAAGGACAATATATTAGGCACACAGGAACATTAAGGACAATATATTAGGCACACGGGAACATTAAGGACAATATATTAGGCACACGGGAACATTAAGGACAATATATTAGGCACACAGGAACATTAAGGACAATATATTAGGCACACGGGAACATTAAGGACAATATATTAGGCACACAGGAACCTTTAAGGACAATATATTAGGCACACAGGAACATTAAGGACAATATATTAGGCACACGGGAACATTAAGGACAATATATTAGGCACACAAGAACCTTAAGGACAATATATTAGGCACACAGGAACATTAAGGACAATATATTAGGCACACAGGAACCTTTAAGGACAATATATTAGGCACACAGGAACATTAAGGACAATATATTAGGCACACGGGAACATTAAGGACAATATATTAGGCACACGGGAACATTAAGGACAATATATTAGGCACACGGGAACATTAAGGACAATATATTAGGCACACGGGAACATTAAGGACAATATATTAGGCACACAGGAACATTAAGGACAATATATTAGGCACACAGGAACCTTTAAGGACAATATATTAGGCACACAGGAACATTAAGGACAATATATTAGGCACACAGGAACATTAAGGACAATATATTAGGCACACAAGAACATTAAGGACAATATATTAGGCACACAGGAACATTAAGGACAATATATTAGGCACACAAGAACCTTAAGGACAATATATTAGGCACACAAGAACATTAAGGACAATATATTAGGCACACAAGAACATTAAGGACAATATATTAGGCACACGGGAACATTAAGGACAATATATTAGGCACACAAGAACCTTAAGGACAATATATTAGGCACACAGGAACATTAAGGACAATATATTAGGCACACAGGAACATTAAGGACAATATATTAGGCACACGGGAACATTAAGGACAATATATTAGGCACACAAGAACATTAAGGACAATATATTAGGCACACGGGAACATTAAGGACAATATATTAGGCACACGGGAACATTAAGGACAATATATTAGGCACACAGGAACATTAAGGACAATATATTAGGCACACGGGAACATTAAGGACAATATATTAGGCACACAGGAACATTAAGGACAATATATTAGGCACACAGGAACATTAAGGACAATATATTAGGCACACAGAACATTAAGGACAATATATTAGGCACACAGGAACATTAAGGACAATATATTAGGCACACAGGTACATTAAGGACAATATATTAGGCACACAGAACATTAAGGACAATATATTAGGCACACAGGAACATTAAGGACAATATATTAGGCACACAGGAACATTAAGGACAATATATTAGGCACACAGGTACATTAAGGACAATATATTAGGCACACAGAACATTAAGGACAATATATTAGGCACACAGGAACATTAAGGACAATATATTAGGCACACAGGAACATTAAGGACAATATATTAGGCACACAGGTACATTAAGGACAATATATTAGGCACACAGAACATTAAGGACAATATATTAGGCACACAGGAACATTAAGGACAATATATTAGGCACACAGGAACATTAAGGACAATATATTAGGCACACAGGAACATTAAGGACAATATATTAGGCACACAGAACATTAAGGACAATATATTAGGCACACAGGAACATTAAGGACAATATATTAGGCACACGGGAACATTAAGGACAATATATTAGGCACACAGGTACATTAAGGACAATATATTAGGCACACAGGAACATTAAGGACAATATATTAGGCACACGGGAACATTAAGGACAATATATTAGGCACACAAGAACATTAAGGACAATATATTAGGCACACAAGAACATTAAGGACAATATATTAGGCACACAAGAACATTAAGGACAATATATTAGGCACACAGGAACATTAAGGACAATATATTAGGCACACGGGAACATTAAGGACAATATATTAGGCACACAGGAACATTAAGGACAATATATTAGGCACACAGGAACATTAAGGACAATATATTAGGCACACAGGAACATTAAGGACAATATATTAGGCACACGGGAACATTAAGGACAATATATTAGGCACACAGGTACATTAAGGACAATATATTAGGCACACAGGTACATTAAGGACAATATATTAGGCACACAGGTACATTAAGGACAATATATTAGGCACACGGGAACATTAAGGACAATATATTAGGCACACAGGAACCTTTAAGGACAATATATTAGGCACACAGGAACATTAAGGACAATATATTAGGCACACAAGAACATTAAGGACAATATATTAGGCACACGGGAACATTAAGGACAATATATTAGGCACACAAGAACCTTAAGGACAATATATTAGGCACACAGGAACATTAAGGACAATATATTAGGCACACAGGAACATTAAGGACAATATATTAGGCACACGGGAACATTAAGGACAATATATTAGGCACACAAGAACATTAAGGACAATATATTAGGCACACGGGAACATTAAGGACAATATATTAGGCACACGGGAACATTAAGGACAATATATTAGGCACACAGGAACATTAAGGACAATATATTAGGCACACGGGAACATTAAAGGCCTACTGAAATGAATTTTTTTTATTTAAACGGGGATAGCAGATCTATTCTATGTGTCATACTTGATCATTTTGCGATATTGCCATATTTTTGCTGAAAGGATTTAGTATAGAACAACGACGATAAAGATTGCAACTTTTGGTATCTGATAAAAAAAAGGCTTGCCCCTACCGGAAGTAGCGTGACGTAGTCAGTTGAACATATACGCAAAGTTCCCTATTGTTTACAATGATGGCCGCATGAAGTGAGAGAGATTCGGACCGAGAAAGCGACAATTTCCCCATTAATTTGAGCGAGGATGAAAGATTTGTGGATGAGTAAAGTGCAAGTGAAGGACTAGTGGGGAGTTGAAGCTATTCAGATAGGGAAGATGCTGTGAGAGCCGGGGGTGACCTGATATTCAGCTGGGAATGACTACAACAGTAAATAAACACAAGACATATATATACTCTATTAGCCACAACACAACCAGGCTTATATTTAATATGCCACAAATTAATCCTGCATAAAAACACCTGCGTGTTTGTTATGCTAGCTCCTAGCTCCTCTGCTAGCTCCTAGCTCCATAGAACACGCCAATACAATTCAAACACCTGATCAACACACACAATCACTCAGCCCAAAAGACCGTTTACCTAACCCAAGGTTCATAAAGCTTATATATTTTTAAAAAGTTACGTACGTGACGCGCACATACGGTCAAGTTATCGAATGTTTAGCAGCCAAGGCTGCATACTCACGGTACCTGATATTCAGCTGGGAATGACTACAACAGTAAATAAACACAAGACATATATATACTCTATTAGCCACAACACAACCAGGCTTATATTTAATATGCCACAAATTAATCCTGCATAATAACACCTGCGTGTTTGTTATGCTAGCTCCTAGCTCCTCTGCTAGCTCCTAGCTCCATAGAACACGCCAATACAATTCAAACACCTGATCAACACACACAATCACTCAGCCCAAAAGACCGTTCACCTAACCCAAGGTTCATAAAGCTTATATATTTTTAAAAAGTTACGTACGTGACGCGCACGTACGGTACGGTACGTGTTATGCTAGCTCCTAGCTCCTCTGCTAGCTCCTAGCTCCATAGAACACGCCAATACAATTCAAACACATGATCAACACACACAATCACTCAGCCCAAAAGACCGTTCACCTAACCCAAGGTTCATAAAGCTTATATATTTTAAAAAAGTTACGTACATACGCAAAAAAAAGCCAAAGCTGCATACTCACAGTAGCACGTCTGCGTCTTTGTCATCCAAATCAAAGTAATCCTGGTAAGAGTCTGTGTTGTCCCAGTTCCCTACAGGCGTCTGTGTATCCAAATCAAAAGTCCTCCTGGTTAGAGTCTCTGTTATCCGAGTTCTTCCATCTTGACTGCATCTTTCGGGAATGTAAACAAAGAAGCGCCGGCTGTGTACTGTTGTGGCTGACTACGTTCGAAAAATACGTCCATTTCGCACCGACAACTTTCTTCTTTGCTTGCTTGGCTTCCTTCTCCATAATGCAATGAACATGATTGAAACAGATTCACGAACACAGATGTCCAGAATACTGTGGAATTATGAAATGAAAACAGAGCTTTTTCGTATCGGCTTCAATGTGGAAGGCATACCCGTGTTCGCCGGGCTACGTCACACGCATACGTCATCCTCAGAGGCGTTTTCGAAACC
>NC_084753.1:42838335-42905835 GCF_033978785.1 Entelurus aequoreus
ACAAATAGATATTTGTGTATAAAGATATATATATATATATACACATATATATATATATATATATATATATATACACACACACATATATATATATATATACACATATATATATATATATATATATATATATATATATATATACACACACATATATATATATATATATATATATATATATATATATATATATATATATATATATATATATACACATATATATATATATATATATATACACACACACACACACATATATATATATATATATATATATATATATATTCTTCCGGGACCCCTTCAAGTATGCTCGAAGCCTGCTAGAGGAAAAGAAGAACGGGACACTCCAGACCAGTGAGCAGGAGTTGGAGGAACACATCAAAGTCCAGCTCAGTGATAGCCAAAAGGATCTCCCCCTCGGATCACCGGGGCACGTACCTCGCCCACCTGAGCCTTCCTCGCAGTTTGACACCACCCCCCCGAGATGGGCTGAGGTTAAGCAAGTGGTTGAGCGTGCAAGAACTGCTTCAGCACCCGGACCGAACGGGGTACCTTACAAGGTTTTCAAAAACTGTCCTGGACTCCTGAAGCAGTTGTGGAAGCTGATGGGCGTTGCCTGGAAAACCCAGTCCATACCATCATCGTGGAGCAGAGCAATAACAACTTTTATCCCAAAAGAGAGTAATTCTTGTAACATTGACCAGTTCAGAGGTATTGCCCTACTGAATGTGGAAGGGAAGCTTTTCTTCACCGTGGTGGCGAAGCGGATGACCAACTACCTTCTGGCAAACAATTACATTGACACCAGTTGTCAGAAGGCAGGCGTTCCAGGCTTCCCTGGCTGCGTGGAGCACTCGGCCATGATCTGGGAGCAAATCCAGTCAGCCAAGCGCAACAAAGCGGACCTGCATGTGGTTTGGTTGGATCTGGCCAATGCCTATGGATCGGTTCCACATCAACTCATCAGTTTTGCACTCAACTTCTTCCACATTCCATCATGCATCCAAAGCCTGGTAGTAAACTACTTTAACAACTTCAAAGTCTGCTACACGACTCAGGAAATCTCAACTGGTTGGCACCAGTTAGAGAAGGGAATAGCAATGGGTTGCTCTATCTCTCCAATACTGTTCATAACAGCCTTCGAGATCATCCTTATCGGTGGAAGACAGATGGCCTGAGGAGTGAGATCTGAGTCAGGCCAGCGACTCCCGGCGCTGCGGGGCTACATGGATGATGTTACCATCCTCCTCCAGACGGCTGCATGTACCTCCAGACTCCTGAAAAGACTCAGGGAGCTCCTAGCATGGGCACGGATGAAAATAAAACCTGCCAAGTCCCGCAGCCTCTCCATCCGGAAAGGAGCCAGGAATGACAACATCTCATTCTCAGTGGATGGTGAATTAATCCCACGCGTGGTCGACCAACCTGTGCGGAGCCTCGGAAGGCGTTACACTGCTGACATGTCTGATAAGCACATGGCTGCCTCTGTCACTTCTCAGCTGAAGGATGGCCTGAACACAATTGACCAAAGCCATATTCCAGGGAAATTCAAGGTCTGGTGTTACCAGTTCACCTTATACCATCGCCTGATGTGGCCCTTGAAGTTGTGCGACATCACCTCCACAACAGTCCTCAAGATGGACTCAAAAGCCAACAACTACATTCGCAAGTGGCTGGGCCTTCCCAGATGTCTTTCCAACACGGCGCTGTTTGGAAGAACCATTCTGAAGCTGCCACTGAAATCCATCAGCTTGGGCTACAAACAGGAGAAGGTGAGGCTCGTGTTCGAGCTCAGAGACTCACCTGATCCGTCTGTCCGTAACACCAAGACCCAAGTCTGTACAGGGCGTAAGTGGAATGCGACGCAGACAGTAGACCAGGCCATCGTCCGACTGAAACACCAGGAGATGGTAGGACAGATACAGTCTGGCAGAGCCGGCTTTGGATGGGGAGCAGCATCCAAGATGTGGTCCAAAGCCTCAAGGAAGGAAAGAAAAGATCTGGTGATCTCAGAAGTGGTTAAGATGGAAGAGGAGAGCTATATGATCAAGGCTGTGGGCCAACAGCAGCAAGGGAGATGGACCAATTGGGAGGCTGTTGTCAACAGAGTTGTTACGTGGGCAGACATGTGGAAGATGCCCCAGGCGAGGCTAAGTTTCCTCATCAGGGCCACGTACGATACCCTCCCCAGTCCCGGGAACTTGCATGTGTGGTACGGGGCAGAGGTGACCTGCCAGCTCTGTGACTCCCAGAACCCAAGCTTGCGTCACATTCTTTCTGGCTGCAAGGTAGCTTTGTCGCAGGGCCGGTATGGATGGCGGCACGACCGCGTCCTGCGAAGGCTAGCTGAAATCCTGGAGGCACGCAGAGTGGAAGCAAATGGGGCCAGTCCGGGAACAGCTCAGCGGTTGATTAAGTTTGTCAAGCAAGGTGGCCAGCCTCAGAGCAGCAGCAAGAGCATCCAGTCTCTCCTGTCAGCTGGCGGAGAATGGAACATGAGGGCTGATCTAGATCGTCAGTTGAAGTTCCCTCAAGAGATCACAACAACCTCGTTACGCCCAGACATTGTCCTGTGGTCCACCTCTACTAAAACTGTCATCATGGTAGAATTAACGGTACCATGGGAAGAGGGAATGGAGGCTGCCTTTGAAAGAAAGAGGGACACGTACTCAGAGCTGGCAAGTGAGTGTGCACAAGCAGGATGGAGGCCCTTCACCTATCCAGTAGAAGTTGGCTGTCGAGGCTACACTGGAGCATCCACCCAGCGACTCCTAAAGTCCCTTGGGATCAAAGGCTCCAATCTAAAGAAGGCCCTCAAAGCCCTGGCAGAGGAGGCAGAACAGGGGAGCTTCTGGTTGTGGCTCAGAAGAAACGACAAGGCGTGGGGAAAGCAAGGCGTGTAGACAAGGGGCAGTAGGGAGGCTTCCCTGCTGCCATGTTATGGTATGCGGTCAGGCCCACGCTTGACTCAGGGAGATGGACGTCCCTGCCATGCATAGTCCCTTGGGACTCATTCCATATACACAACAGCAATAACACCGGGGTTAGAATGTGGGTACACTATGGATCCTCCAGCTGGCTGCAGGGGGTGGCAGGGAGACGTCCCTGTCGCTGCTCCACCACCCAGAGATGTTCCGGGATTAAAGGAGCGAAACATCTGTGAAGGGTGGCTCCCGGCTGACGACCCTGCAGCCAGCACCACATGGCACTGTCGGAGGAGCGTCAGGCAGTAATGCCCTGCAAGTGTTAACTTGTGCTTACATCTATATATATATATATATATATATATATATATATATATATATATATATATATATATATATATATATACATATATATATATATATATATATATATATATATATATATATATATATATATATATATATATACATACATATATATATATATATATATATATATATATATATATATATATATATATACATATATATATATATACATATATGTGGATATATACATATAGATATTTGTTTATATAAAACATACATCTATGTGTGTGTATGTGTATATATATGACATGCATCCATGTCATATATATATATATATATATATATATATATACACACATACACACACACATACATATATATATCTATATATACATATATACATACATATACAGTATATATATACATACTATACATACATACACACAAACATATACACATATATATCTACACACACATATATATTGTATATATATATATATACACACACACACACATATATATATATACACATTATATATATATATATGTGTATATATATATATATATATATGTATGTATATATATATATATATATATATATATGTGTATATATATATATATATATATATATATATATATATATATATATATATATGTGTATGTATATATATATATATATATATATATATATATATATATATATATATATATATATATATATATATATATATATATATATATATATATATATATATATATATATATATGTGTATATATATATATATATATATATATATATATACAGGTAAAAGCCAGTAAATTAGAATATTTTGAAAAACTTGATTTATTTCAGTAATTGCATTGAAAAGGTGTAACTTGTACATTATATTTATTCATTGCACACAGACTGATGCATTCAAATGTTTATTTCATTTAATTTTGATGATTTGAAGTGGCAACAAATGAAAATCCAAAATTCCGTGTGTCACAAAATTAGAATATTACTTAAGGCTAATACAAAAAAGGGATTTTTAGAAATGTTGGCCAACTGAAAAGTATGAAAATGAAAAATATGAGCATGTACAATACTCAATACTTGGTTGGAGCTCCTTTTGCCTCAATTACTGCGTTAATGCGGCGTGGCATGGAGTCCATGAGTTTCTGGCACTGCTCAGGTGTTATGAGAGCCCAGGTTGCTCTGATAGTGGCCTTCAACTCTTCTGCCTTTTTGGGTCTGGCATTCTGCATCTTCCTTTTCACAATACCCCACAGATTTTCTATGGGGCTAAGGTCAGGGGAGTTGGCGGGCCAATTTAGAACAGAAATACCATGGTCCGTAAATCAGGCACGGGTAGATTTTGCGCTGTGTGCAGGCGCCAAGTCCTGTTGGAACTTGAAATCTCCATCTCCATAGAGCAGGTCAGCAGCAGGAAGCATGAAGTGCTCTAAAACTTGCTGCTAGACGGCTGCGTTGACCCTGGAAAAAAGAGCTGGACTGCTGCTGAGTGGTCCAAAGTCATGTTTTCTGACGAAAGCAAAATTTGCATTTCCTTTGTAAATGGAGGTCCCAGAGTCTGGAGGAAGACAGGAGAGGCACAGGATCCACGTTGCCTGAAGTCTAGTGTAAAGTTTCCACCATCAGTGATGGTTTGGGGTGCCATGTCATCTGCTGGTGTCGGTCCACTCTGTTTCCTGAGATCCAGGGTCAACGCAGCCGTCTACCAGCAAGTTTTAGAGCACTTCATGCTTCCTGCTGCTGACCTGCTCTATGGAGATGGAGATTTCAAGTTCCAACAGGACTTGGCGCCTGCACACAGCGCAAAATCTACTAGATAAAAAATGATTGAGATAAAAATAAAAAAATCGAAATTATGAGACAAAAAGTCATTATATTAAAATAATGTTTTTTTAAATAATAATTGAATTATTATGAATGAAAAATGATAATGATGAGATAAAAAGTGGAAATTATGAGATTAAAAAATCGAAATTTTGAGATAAAAAGTCATAACTATTAAATAAAAAGTCGAAATTATGAGATAAATGTCATAATTATGAGATAAAATGTCGAAATTGCGAGACAAGAAAGTCTAAATTATGAGATTTAAAAAAAATTGAAATTGTGAGATAAAAAAAGGTCATAATTATGAGATTTAAAAAATCATAATTAAGATTTTTAATCATGAATTTTTATCTCATAATTATGATTTTTTTAAATATAATAATTGAATGATTATGAGTGAACAATTATAATGATGAGAAATTATGAGATAAAAAAATCGAAATTGTGAGATAAAAAATCATAATTATGATTTTTTATCTCATAATTATTATTTTTTAAAATAATAATTTAATGATTATGAGTTAAATCATGAGATAAAATAGATGAGATCAAAAACAATTGTAATGATGAGAGAAAAAGTTGAAATTATGAGATAAAAATGATTGAGATAAAAAAAAATCGAAATTATGAGATAAAAAGTCATTACATTAAAATAGATCGAAATTATGAAATAGAAAGTCATAATTATGAAATAAAAAGTAAAATTTAAGATAAAAAGTCATACTTATTTATTAAAAAGTCGAAATTATGAGATAAATGTCATAATTATGAGATTTAAAAAATCATAATCATGAATTTTTATCTCATAATTATTATTTTTAAATAATAATTGAATGATTATGAGTTAAATCACGAGATAAAATAAATGAGATCAAAAATCGAAATTATGAGATAAAAAGTCATAATTATGAGATTTAAAAACATCCTAATTATGATTTCTAATCGTGAATTTTTATCTCATAGTTATGATTAGTCTTTTAAATAATAATTGAATTACTATGAGTGAAAAATGATAATGATGAGATAAAAAGTGGAAGTTATGACATTAAAAAATCGAAATTATGAGATAAAAAGTCATAACTATTAAATAAAAAGTCGAAATTATGAGATAAATGTCATAATTATGAGATAAAATGTCGAAATTGCGAGACAAGAAAGTCTAAATTATGACATTAAAAAAAATCGAAATTGTGAGATAAAAAAAAGGTCATAATTATGAGATTTAAAAAATCATAATTAAGATTTTTAATCATGAATTTTTATCTCATAATTATGATTTTTTTTATATAATAATTGAATGATTATGAGTGAACAATTATAATGATGAGAAATTATGAGATAAAAAAATCGAAATTGTGAGATAAAAAAGTCATAATTATGATTTTTTATCTCATAATTATTATTTTTAAAAATAATAATTTAATGATTATGAGTTAAATCATGAGATAAAATAGATGAGATCAAAAACAATTGTAATGATGAGAGAAAAAGTTGAAATTATGAGATAAAAATGATTGAGATAAAAAAAAATCGAAATTATGAGATAAAAAGTCATTACATTAAAATAGATCGAAATTATGAAATAGAAAGTCATAATTATGAAATAAAAAGTAAAATTTAAGATAAAAAGTCATACTTATTTATTAAAAAGTCGAAATTATGAGATAAATGTCATAATTATGAGATTTAAAAAATCATAATCATGAATTTTTATCTCATAATTATTAGTATTTTTAAATAATAATTGAATGATTATGAGTTAAATCACGAGATAAAATAAATGAGATCAAAAATCGAAATTATGAGATAAAAAGTCATAATTATGAGATTTTAAAACATCGTAATTATGATTTTTAATCGTGAATTTTTATCTCATAGTTATGATTAGTCTTTTAAATAATAATTGAATTATTATGAGTGAAAAATGATAATGATGAGATAAAAAGTGGAAATTATGACATTAAAAAATCGAAATTATGAGATAAAAAGTCATAACTATTAAATAAAAAGTCGAAATTATGAGATAAATGTCATAATTATGAGATAAAATGTCGAAATTGCGAGACAAGAAAGTCTAAATTATGAGATTAAAAAAAAATTGAAATTGTGAGATAAAAAAAGGTCATAATTATGAGATTTAAAAAATCATAATTAAGATTTTTAATCATGAATTTTTATCTCATAATTATGATTTTTTTAAATATAATAATTGAATGATTATGAGTGAACAATTATAATGATGAGAAATTATGAGATAAAAAAATCGAAATTGTGAGATAAAAAAGTCATAATTATGATTTTTTATCTCATAATTATTATTTTTTAAAATAATAATTTAATGATTATGAGTTAAATCATGAGATAAAATAGATGAGATCAAAAACAATTGTAATGAGAGAAAAAGTTGAAATTATGAGATAAAAATGATTGACATAAAAAAAATCGAAATTATGAGATAAAAAGTCATTACATTAAAATAGATCGAAATTATGAAATAGAAAGTCATAATTATGAAATAAAAAGTAAAATTTAAGATAAAAAGTCATACTTATTTATTAAAAAGTCGAAATTATGAGATAAATGTCATAATTATGAGATTTAAAAAATCATAATCATGAATTTTTATCTCATAATTATTAGTATTTTTAAATAATAATTGAATGATTATGAGTTAAATCACGAGATAAAATAAATGAGATCAAAAATCGAAATTATGAGATAAAAAGTCATAATTATGAGATTTTAAAACATCGTAATTATGATTTTTAATCGTGAATTTTTATCTCATAGTTATGATTAGTCTTTTAAATAATAATTGAATTATTATGAGTGAAAAATGATAATGATGAGATAAAAAGTGGAAATTATGACATTAAAAAATCGAAATTATGAGATAAAAAGTCATAACTATTAAATAAAAAGTCGAAATTATGAGATAAATGTCATAATTATGAGATAAAATGTCGAAATTGCGAGACAAGAAAGTCTAAATTATGAGATAAAAAAAAAATTGAAATTGTGAGATAAAAAAAGGTCATAATTATGAGATTTAAAAAATCATAATTAAGATTTTTAATCATGAATTTTTATCTCATAATTATGATTTTTTTAAATATAATAATTGAATGATTATGAGTGAACAATTATAATGATGAGAAATTATGAGATAAAAAAATCGAAATTGTGAGATAAAAAAGTCATAATTATGATTTTTTATCTCATAATTATTATTTTTTAAAATAATAATTTAATGATTATGAGTTAAATCATGAGATAAAATAGATGAGATCAAAAACAATTGTAATGAGAGAAAAAGTTGAAATTATGAGATAAAAATGATTGACATAAAAAAAATCGAAATTATGAGATAAAAAGTCATTACATTAAAATAGATCGAAATTATGAAATAGAAAGTCATAATTATGAAATAAAAAGTAAAATTTAAGATAAAAAGTCATACTTATTTATTAAAAAGTCGAAATTATGAGATAAATGTCATAATTATGAGATTTAAAAAATCATAATCATGATTTTTATCTCATAATTATTATTATTTTTAAATAATAATTGAATGATTATGAGTTAAATCACGAGATAAAATAAATGAGATCAAAAATCGAAATTATGAGATAAAAAGTCATAATTATGAGATTTAAAAACATCGTAATTATGATTTTTAATCATGAATTTTTATCTCATAGTTATGATTAGTTTTTTAAATAATAATTGAATTATTATGAGTGAAAAATTATAATGATGAGAAATTATGAGATAAAAAAATCGAAATTGTGAGATAAAAAGTCATAATTATGATTTTTTATCTCATAATTATTATTATTTTTAAATAATAATTAAATGATTATGAGTTAAATCATGAGATAAAATAAATGAGATCAAAAATCGAAATTATGAGATAAAAAGTCACAATTATGAGATTTAAAAACATCGTAATTATGATTTTTAATCATGAATTTTTATCTCATAATTATGATTTTTTTATATAATAATTTAATTATTATGAGTGAACAATTATAATGATGAGAAATTATGAGATAAAAAAATCGAAATTGTGAGATAAAAAAGTCATAATTATGATTTTTTATCTCATAATTATTATTTATTTTAAATAATAATTAAATGATTATTAGTTAAATCATGAGATAAAATAGATGAGATCAAAAACAATTGTAATGATGAGAGAAAAAGTTGAAATTATGAGATAAAAAATGATTGAGATAAAAAAAAAATCGAAATTATGAGACAAAAAGTCATAATTATGAAATAAAAAGTACAATTTAAGATAAAAAGTCATACTTATTTATTAAAAAGTCGAAATTATGAGATAGATGTCATAATTATGAGATTTAAAAAATCATAATCATGAATTTTTATCTCATAATTATTATTTTTAAATAGTAATTTAATGATTATGAGTTAAATCATGAGATAAAATAAATGAGATCAAAAATCGAAATTATGAGATAAAAAGTCATAATTATGAGATTTAAAAACATCGTAATTATGATTTTTAATCATGAATTTTTATCTCATAGTTATGATTCGTTTTTTAAATAATAATTGAATTATTATGAGTGAAAAATTATAATGATGAGAAATTATGAGATAAAAAAAAATCGAAATTGTGAGATAAAAAAGTCATAATTATGATTTTTTATCTCATAATTATTATTATTTTTAAATAATAATTAAATGATTATGAGTTAAATCATGAGATAAAATAAATGAGATCAAAAATCGAAATTATGAGATAAAAAGTCATAATTATGAGATTTAAAAACATCGTAATTATGATTTTTAATCATGAATTTTTATCTCATAGTTATGATTAGTTTTTAAAAAAATAATTGAATTATTATGAGTGAAAAATGATAATGATGAGATAAAAAGTCGAAATTATGAGATTAAAAAATCGAAATTATGAGATAGAAAGTCATAATTATGAAATAAAAAGGTTGTAAGTATTACTTTTTTTAAACTTATTTTTCATTGTAAAAACGTGCAAAAACTTCTGCTTTTACGCGGCAAACATGTTGTTGGTAAAATTTTCATTTTTTACTCTTCTTACAAACAGGATTTATCAGCTTTGCGGCGGATAATTGTTTTGTTTGTGTTGATGTCTCCATGGTGACGGCAATTTTACAGTCTGGACCAGTGTGTGTGTGTGTGTGTGTGTGTGTGTGTGTGTGTGTGTGTGGATGGTATGCATCCATGTCAAAGTGACAGCACATCAAAGGGGTCTGCCAGGAGAGAGCCCAAACAAAGACTTGTGGCCCATAATGGACTCCATCATTAGGCCAGGCCACTTCCCTTCCTACACACACCTTGCAGTGCATTGTGTTCAACTAGGGACCACACACACACACACACACACCCACACACACACACACACACACACACACACACACACACACACACACACACACACACACACACACACACACACACACACACACACACACACACACACACACACACACACACACACACACACACACACACACACACACACATAGGTTACAGCAGTTTCTAAGATACATGCTGACATCTGGTGGACACAATGGGAACAGCACCCGGGAAAACATTTCCAATGCAACTAAAACTACAATATTTGACAAAATATTGACATGTGTGTACAGCTATTTATTGTTGATATTATTGAATTATTATAAGTGAAAAATTATAATGATGAGATAAAAAAATTGAAATTATGAGATTAAAAAAATATAGAGATAAAAAGTCAAAATTATGAGATAAAAAGTCATAATTCTGAGATAAAACGTGGAAATTATGAGACAAATGTCATAATTATGAGACAGAAGGTGGAAATTGTGAGACGAGAAAGTCGAAATTATGAGATACAAAAATCAAAATTGTGAGATAAAAAGTCATTAGATTAAAATAGATCGAAATGATGAGATAGAAAGTCATAATTATGAAATAAAAAGTAAAAATTTAAGATAAAAAGTCATAATTATGAGATTTAAAAACATCATAATTAAGCTCATAACATAATTTTAGCTCATAACTATGAGTTGTTTTTTTAAATAATAATTGAATTATTATGAGTAAAAAATGACAATGATGAGATAAAAAAATTTAAATTATGGGATAAAAAATGATAGAGATAAAAAGTCGAAATTATGAGATAAAAAGTCATAATTCTGAGATAAAAATTTAAAATTATGAGATAAATGTCATAATTATGAGATAAAAAGTCGAAATTGTGAGACAAGAAAGTGGAAATTATGAAATACGAAGTCAAAATTGTGAGATAAAAAGTAATTAGATTAAATTAAATCGAAATTATGAGATAGAAAGTCATAATTATGAAATAAAAAGTAAAAATTTAAGATAAAAAGTCATACTTGTGAAATAAAAAAGTCCAAATTATGAGATAAAAAGTCAAAATTGCGAGACAAGAAAGTTGAAATTGATGAGATCAAAAATCGAAATTATGATATAAAAAGTCATAATTATGAGATTTAAAAATATCATAATTAAGATTTTTAATCATGAATTTTTAGCTCATAACTATGAGTTGTTTTTTTTAAATAATAATTGAATTATTATGAGTGAAAAATTATAATGATGAGATAAAAAAATTGAAATGATTGGAAAAAAAAATTATAGAGATAAAAAGTCGAAATTATGAGATAAAAAGTCATAATTCTGAGATAAAAATTGGAAATTATGAGACAAATGTCATAATTATGATATAAAAAGTCGAAATTGTGAGACAAGAAAGTGGAAATTACAAAATACAAAGTCAAAATTGTGAGATAAAAAGTAATTAGATTAAATTAAATCGAAATGATGAGATAGAAAGTCATAATTATGAAATAAAAGTAAAAATTTAAGATAAAAAGTCATACTTATGAAATAAAAAAGTCCAAATTATGAGATAAAAAGTCAAAATTGCGAGACAAGAAAGTTGAAATTGATGAGATCAAAAATCGAAATTATGATATAAAAACATCATAATTAATATTTTTAATCATGAATTTTTAGCTCATAACTATGAGTTGTTTTTTAAAAAATAATAATAGAATTATTATGAGTGAAAAATGATAATGATGAGATAAAAAAATTGAAATTATTAGATAAAAAATTATAGAGATAAAAAGTCGAAATTATGAGATAAAAAGTCATAATTCTGAGATAAAAATTGGAAATTATGAGATAAATGTCACAATTATGAGATACAAAGTCGAAATTGTGAGACAAGAAAGTGGAAATTATGAAATACAAAGTCAAAATTGTGAGATAAAAAGTAATTAGATTAAATTAAATCGAAATTATGAGATAGAAAGTCATAATTATGAAATAAAAAGTAAAAATTTAAGATAAAAAGTCATACTTGTGAAATAAAAAAGTCCAAATTATGAGATAAAAAGTCAAAATTGCGAGACAAGAAAGTTGAAATTGATGAGATCAAAAATCGAAATTATGACATAAAAAGTCATAATTATGAGATTTAAAAACATCATAATTAAGATTTTTAATCATGAATTTTTAGCTCATAATTATGAGTTAAAAAAAATTGAATTATGAGTAAAAAATGATAATAATGAGATAAAAATTTAAATTATGGGGGAAAAAATGATAGAGTTAAAAAGTCATAATTCTGAGATAAAAATGGGAAATTATGAGATAAATGTCATAATTATGGGATAAAAAGTCGAAATTGTGAGACAAGAAAGTGGAAATGATGAAATACAAAGTCAAAATTGTGAGATAAAAAATCATTAGATTAAAATAAATCGAAATTATGAGATAGAAAGTCATAATTATGAAATAAAAAGTCAAAATTTAAGATAAAAAATCATACTTATGAAATAAAAAGTCGAAATTAAGAGAAAAATGTCATGATTAGGAGATAAAAAGTCAAAATTGCGAGACAAGAAAATCGAAATTGTGAGATAAAAAAGTCATAATTATGAGATTTAAAAAAATCATAATCACAAATTTTTATCTCATAGTTATGATTTTTTCAATAAAATAATATTTCTAAACAATGTGTAATAAAACACTGCGTAGCCCCTCCTCCTTTTTGACACATACGCTCAAAAGTGCTTGTAGTATTAAAGACTTACACCAGAGGGCGCTGAAGAAATGGACAGAAATGTTAGGGTGGGCCTCCTGACGACTTCCGCCCTCAACACATTTGGAGGAAGACTATAGGCTGGACGAGACTGACCAATCAAAAGGCTTTCAGAGGAAGCCCCGCCCACAAGTTTGATGTTGAGTCATGACCAAAACAAGGATTTGTAATCAAAAAATGTATATATTTTTTTAACCAAAAACTCCGCCACCAAAAAAAGAAAGAAGTCATAATTATGAGATTTTAAATAATCATAATTATGACTTTTTATCTCATAATTATGTTTTTTTTATAATAATGATTACATAATTATAAGTTACAAATGATAATGAGATAAAAAGTCGAAATTATGAGATTAAAAAAAAAAATCAAAATTATGAGATTTAAAAAATCATAATCGCGAATTTTTATCTCATAATTATGATTTTTTTAAAACAATAATTTAATGATTATGAGTTAAATTATGAGATAAAATTGATGGAATCAAAAATCGAAATTATGAGATAAAAAGTCATACTTATGAGATTTAAAAACATCATGATTATGATTTTTTAATCATGAATTTTTATCTCATAATTATGATTTTTTTTAAATAATTGAATGATTATGAGTGGAAAATGATGAGATAAAAAGTTGAAATTATGAGATTAAAAATATAGAGATAAAAAAATCGAAATTATGGGATAAAAAGTCATAATTCTGAGATAAAAAGTGGAAATTATGAGACAAATGTCATAATTATGAGACAAATGTCATAATTGTGAGACAAAAAGTGGAAATTGTGAGACAGGAACATCGAAATTATGAGATTAAAAAATTTAAATTTTGAGATAAAAAGGCATTAGATTAAAATAAATCGAAATGATGACATAGAAAGTCATAATTATGAAATAAAAAGTAAAAATTTAAGATAAAAAGTCATACTTATGAAATAAAAAGTCCAAATTATGAGATAAAAAGTCAAAATTGCAAGACAAGAAAGTTGAAATTGATGAGATCAAAAATCTCAATTATGAGATAAAAAGTCATAATTATGTGATTTAAAAACATCATAATTCAGATTTTGAATCATGAATTTTTAGCTCATGATTATGAGTTTAAAAAAAAAAAAGAATTATTATGAGTAAAAAATGATAATGATGAGATAAAAAGTTGAAATTATGAGATCAAAAATGATACAAGATAAAAAGTCGAAATCATGAGATAAAAAGTCATAATTATGAAATAAAAAAGTCGAAATTGTGAGACAAGAAAGTCGAAATTATGAGATAAAAAGTCATACTTATGAGATTTAAAAACATCATAATTATGATTTTTTAATCATGAATTTTTATCTCATAATTATGTTTTTTATAATAATGATTACATAATTATAAATTACAAATAATGATAAAAAGTCGAAATTATGAGATTAAAAAAAATCATAATTATGAGATTTAAAAAATCATAATCGTGAATTTTTATCTCATAATAATAATTTTTTTTAACAATAATTTAATGATTATGAGTTAAATTATGAGATAAAATTGATGAAATAAAAAATCGAAATTATGAGATAAAAAGTCATACTTATGAGATTTAAAAACATCATAATTATGATTTTTTAATCATGAATTTTTATCTCATAATTATGATTTTTTTTTTAAATAATAATTGAATGATTATAAGTGGAAAATGATAATGATGAGATAAAAAAAATTGAAATTATGGGATTAAAAAATAAAGATATAAAAAAATCGAAATTATGAGATAAGAAGTCACAATTCTGAGCTAAAAAGTGGAAATTATGAGACAAATGTCATAATTATGAGACAAATGTCATAATTATGAGACAAAAAGTGGAAATGGTGAGACAGGAAAATCGAAATTATGAGATTAAAACATTTAAATTTTGAGATAAAAAGGCATTAGATTAAAATAAATCGAAATTATGAGATAGAAAGTCATAATTATGAAATAAAAAGTAAAAATTTAAGATAAAAAGTTATACTTATGAAATAAAAAGTCCAAATTTTGAGATAAAAAGTCAAAATTGCAAGACAAGAAAGTTGAAATTGATGAGATCAAAAATCTCAATTATGAGATAAAAAGTCATAATTATGAGATTTAAAAACATCATAATTCAGATTTTTAATCATGAATTTTTAGCTCATAATTATGAGTTTAAATTTTTTTTTAATTATGAGTAAAAAATTATAATGATGAGATAAAAAGTTCAAATTATGAGATGAAAAATGATACGATATAAAAAGTCGAAATCATGAGATAAAAAGTCATAATTATGAAATAAAAAAGTCGAAATTGTGAGATAAAAAGTCATACTTATGAGATTTAAAAACATCATAATTCAGATTTTTAATCATGAATTTTTAGTTCATAATTATGAGTTTAAAAAAAAAATTGAATTATGAGTAAAAAATGATAATGATGAGATAAAAAGTTGAAATTATGAGATGAAAAGTCATAATTATTAAATAAAAAAGTCGAAATTGTGAGACAAGAAAGTCGAAATTATGAGATAAAAAGTCATAATTATGAGTTTAAAAAAAAAATTGAATTATTATGAGTAAAAAATGATAATGAGATAAAAAGTTGAAATTATGAGATGAAAAATGATACGAGATAAAAAGTCGAAATCATGAGATAAAAAGTCATTATTATGAAATAAAAAAGTCGAAATTGTGAGACAAGAAAGTCGAAATTATGAGATAAAAAGTCATAATTATGAGATTTAAAAACATCATAATTATGATTTATGGTTTTCAAACATTGTCTTGGTTTAAGTATGATTGCTATTAAACAACAACTAAGTCTTGGCTTTAGCAGGATTGGACACACCTTGAAAACTCCAACTGTACTTTTTATAACTATAAGCCACCTTTCATCATTTCAAAATAACTAAAGTTGGAGTTTACAGTAATAATCCCATCAAAGTCAGCCGCAGCCTGTGTTTCCAGAGTGTCATTGAACGCATCACACTGGTATGGTAAGTCCATCCAAACTATCAAAGGTATTATGTCCCTTAGTGGCTTACCTTAGCAGTTTTGTTTGAGTAATATGTGGAGTTTTTGGTTTTACCTGCACTTCAGACACCGGGGGGCGCCAGAGACCTGCACGCAGACAGGTGGTACAAAAAGTTTATTGGTTACAAGCAAATAAATATGAAGAGAGACATGAATGGTAGTATGTCTGTTTGTAAACGGGCTACATACATACTTGTGTGTGTGTGTGTGTGTGTGTGTGTGTGTGTGTGTGTGTGTGTGTGTGTGTGTGTGTTTCAGTTTTTCACGCTGAAGTCCTGACAGATCCCTCGGACCACAGGATCCACCAACTCGGCCAACCCGGTGAAATCTCTGGTGAAGAAGGTGTGGCTTTCTTTGGGCTCCGACGCCATCGACTTCAGGTCGTCCAGGGGCGCCCAGGCCACGCCCACCGAGTACATGGTGATGCCTGGGCAGGAGGCGGGGGTCACGGGTCAGAGGGACGCGGGAGTGACAACACGGGCGGACACACACCTTGATTCTGGGCGGCGAGAGCTGGCCCGCCCACGTTGTCGTACGATTGGCCGTCGGTCACCACGATGAGGAAGTTGCGTCCTCTTCCGGTGGGCCTAGCACAGGAGACGTGACGGCGTCAGCAAGGCGCTAACGGGGGATGATGATGAGCCGGCAGGTGGTGCCGGCGTACCTGAACAAGTTCTGGGCGGCGTAGGTGATGGCGCTTCCTGTGGCCGTGCCGCCGCTCATGTAGGGGATCCTCCTCAAGGCACCCAGGACACCGTCTTTGCTGGCGTGCTCCCACATGCCGAACTCCAGACGCTGGTCGTACGTGAACTGCACCGCGCCTGCGCACCAATCAATCAATCAATCCATCAATCAGACTCTTGGGTCACTTCCTGAGCGCTCACCAACATGAGCGCCAACGTCTGAGACGTCAAACTTGGTAGCGACGGCCCCCAAGAAGTCCAAGACCAGACGGAAGTTTGGGTCTCCAACGCTCGACGAGCCGTCAATCAGGAAGCCGATGTTGACCGAATTGAAACATGTCCGACCTGGAAAACAGGAAAGGGCTCAGTGGCCGCTGGTGGTGGCGTGTCCATGGCGTGTTGGTGGCGTCGTACTGCAGAGAAGGCCGTCCAGCGAGCAGAGTCTCTGCGTGAGAGGTTTGACGTGTTTGGTGGTGCCGAACCAGCTGGTCATGTGGTAGTTGAAGAAGCCGTTGTCTTTGCACACCGCCTGCACCACACACGTGACCATGTGACCATGTGACCAAAGATAAGCAAACACCACGCTGACCTTCTTAGTGAAGTCGTAGTCGGGCACCATGGCCACCTCGTCGGGGGCGGGCTTGGCGACGGACAGCAGGAAGACGTTGATTCCCGACTCTCGGGCCAACACGGCTGCCCGCTCCAGGTCGTCAGAGGGCCAGCCGTCAATCAACACCAGCATCACACGAGGGTGGCCCCGCCTCCCGCCGCTCTCCTGCGCGAACAACGTCTGAGTCGCGTGCATGATGGCCTTACCTGACGACACAACACACCTTTAACGTGTGTATTCTAAGCGTGTACTCGTATTTGTTTGTACCTGTGTTAGTATGTCCTCCCAGGTGTGTGTACTTGTGTTAGTATGTCCTTCCAGGTGTGTGTAAGACCTCCAAAACCCGTATATGCTTCCTCGTGGACCGACACAGTAACTGGTACCTTGCGGTTCATGGCTAAGTTGGACGGTATCTCGGAGCAATGGACCTCAGAGACCCGGCATGCAGGCCCACCAGTGTGTGGAATTGCCCAGAAGCCCGTTAACCACCGCCCCAGCTATATGTGAAGTCCCCAATGGGGGACCAGGCGAAAGAGGGTGGCTGTATTTGCACTCCAGTCGTCATGGATCCATGCCACTGGATCAAGGCCCCTCTCTGCCAAGGACCGTGTGGTGGCTGCAGGCGCATCAGTCTCCCCACGCTAAAAGACGTCACGCGCAGGCGCCCTCCCGAATGGGAACCCATCCATTCTGAGGACAGTCATACTCGACTACGAGTGACTGCCGATGATGATGATGACTACTGGAAGGGAGATGTACCTGGCGGGCGCAGAAATAGGCTGTCCTCCAAGAGACTGGAGCGCCGGCAGCCTCCTGCAACTGTGGAACAGTGCCGGTGGTCTTTGGTCTCCCTTGCCACGCAAATCCAAAAAGCCTCTAATTTGAAACTGGCATCATGGAATGTGAGAACCTTTTTGGACTCCCCAGGTAACAGTGACAGACCAGAGCAAAGGACAGTACTGGTCTGAACTAAGACGATATAACATGGACAATGCCAGACCAGACTCCTGGATGAAGGATCTTTGAGTGAGGACGGAATGGGCTACACTTTCTTCTGGAAAGGACATCCCCCTGATGACCCCCCGCAGAGTATTGTATGGCCAACTACACTGGTCAGCTGAAGACTTCAAACATCCGGTCTAAGGACCTTGACGTAACCGCTGCTGATCAAGACCTTCTGGAGGCAACACTGTTGTGACTGGACTGACCAGCTGGAAAAGGAGTGAACAGACAGGAACAGCAGCATTTTAGAAGAAACACACCCAGAGATCATGAGGTTCTGACCAAAAGGACAAGATCACGGGTGCAAGCGGCCGAAATGAACTTCCTCCGTCGGGTGGCGGAGCTCTCCCTTAGAGATAGGGTGAGAAGCTCTGTCATTCAGGAGGAGCTCAAAGTAAAACCGCTGCTCCTCCACATGGAGAGGAGCCAGATGAGGTGGTTCTGACACCCGGTCAGGATGCCACCCGAAGGCCTCCCTGGGGAGGTGTTTAATCAATCAATCAATCAATCCAAGTTGACTTATATAGCCCTTAACAAACCACAAGGACATCCTTGGCTCTGATCCCACATCAGGGCAAGAAACAAACCCAACCCAACGGGCACAATGAGAAACCTTGGGTGACTGGTGCAATGGATGCCGTTTAGGGCAAGTCCGACTGGTAGGATCCCCAGGGGGAAACCCCGGACACGTTGGGGGGACTATGTCCCCAGCTGGCCTGGGAACGCCTCACGATCTCCCAGGGGCATTTGGACCAAGTACATTTGGACCAAGTACTCAGGGAGAAAGAAGTCTAGGCTTCTCTGCTTAGGCTGCTGCACCCCGCAACCTCACCTCGACTAAGCTGAAGAAGATGGATGGATGGATGGATGGATGGATGGATGGATGGATGGATGGATGGATGGACACCCAGAGATGCCAGGACCACGACCACAACTACTGACATGTCCAACCTGCAATAAAGTATGTCTCCAGGATTGGACTCTACAGCCTTAAGAGAGTCCACCGTTTCACAATAGGACATCCGTGTGTACCTGTGTTGGTATGTCCTCCCAGGTGTGTGTACCTGTGTTGGTATGTCCTCCCAGGTGTGTGTACCTGTGTTGGTATGTCCTCCCAGGTGTGTGTACCTGTGTTGGTATGTCCTCCCAGGTGTGTGTACCTGTGTTGGTATGTCCTCCCAGGTGTGTGTACCTGTGTTGGTATGTCCTCCCAGGTGTGTGTACCTGTGTTGGTATGTCCTCCCAGGTGTGTGTACCTGTGTTGGTATGTCCTCCCAGGTGTGTGTACCTGTGTTGGTATGTCCTCCCAGGTGTGTGTACCTGAGTTGGTATGTCCTCCCAGGTGAGTGTACCTGTGTTGGTATGTCCTCCCAGGTGTGTGTACCTGTGTTGGTATGTCCTCCCAGGTGTGTGTACCTGAGTTGGTATGTCCTCCCAGGTGAGTGTACCTGTGTTGGTATGTCCTCCCAGGTGTGTGTACCTGTGTTGGTATGTCCTCCCAGGTGTGTGTACCTGTGTTGGTATGTCCTCCCAGGTGTGTGTACCTGTGTTGGTATGTCCTCCCAGGTGTGTGTACCTGTGTTGGTATGTCCTCCCAGGTGTGTGTACCTGTGTTGGTATGTCCTCCCAGGTGAGTGTACCTGTGTTGGTATGTCCTCCCAGGTGTGTGTACCTGTGTTGGTATGTCCTCCCAGGTGTGTGTACCTGTGTTGGTATGTCCTCCCAGGTGAGTGTACCTGTGTTGGTATGTCCTCCCAGGTGTGTGTACCTGTGTTGGTATGTCCTCCCAGGTGTGTGTACCTGTGTTGGTATGTCCTCCCAGGTGTGTGTACCTGTGTTGGTATGTCCTCCCAGGTGTGTGTACCTGTGTTGGTATGTCCTCCCAGGTGTGTGTACCTGTGTTGGTATGTCCTCCCAGGTGAGTGTACCTGTGTTGGTATGTCCTCCCAGGTGTGTGTACCTGTGTTGGTATGTCCTCCCAGGTGTGTGTACCTGTGTTGGTATGTCCTCCCAGGTGTGTGTACCTGTGTTGGTATGTCCTCCCAGGTGAGTGTACCTGTGTTGGTATGTCCTCCCAGGTGTGTGTACCTGTGTTGGTATGTCCTCCCAGGTGTGTGTACCTGTGTTGGTATGTCCTCCCAGGTGAGTGTACCTGTGTTGGTATGTCCTCCCAGGTGTGTGTACCTGTGTTGGTATGTTCTCCCAGGTGTGTGTACCTGTGTTGGTATGTCCTCCCAGGTGAGTGTACCTGTGTTGGTATGTCCTCCCAGGTGTGTGTACCTGTGTTGGTATGTCCTCCCAGGTGTGTGTACCTGTGTTGGTATGTCCTCCCAGGTGTGTGTACCTGTGTTGGTATGTCCTCCCAGGTGTGTGTACCTGTGTTGGTATGTCCTCCCAGGTGTGTGTACCTGTGTTGGTATGTCCTCCCAGGTGAGTGTACCTGTGTTGGTATGTCCTCCCAGGTGTGTGTACCTGTGTTGGTATGTCCTCCCAGGTGTGTGTACCTGTGTTGGTATGTCCTCCCAGGTGAGTGTACCTGTGTTGGTATGTCCTCCCAGGTGTGTGTACCTGTGTTGGTATGTCCTCCCAGGTGTGTGTACCTGTGTTGGTATGTCCTCCCAGGTGTGTGTACCTGTGTTGGTATGTCCTCCCAGGTGTGTGTACCTGTGTTGGTATGTCCTCCCAGGTGTGTGTACTTGTGTTGGTATGTCCTCCCAGGTGTGTACCTGTGTTGGTATGTCCTCCCAGGTGTGTGTACCTGTGTTGGTATGTCCTCCCAGGTGTGTGTACCTGTGTTGGTATGTCCTCCCAGGTGTGTGTACCTGTGTTGGTATGTCCTCCCAGGTGTGTGTACCTGTGTTGGTATGTCCTCCCAGGTGAGTGTACCTGTGTTGGTATGTCCTCCCAGGTGTGTGTACCTGTGTTGGTATGTCCTCCCAGGTGTGTGTACCTGTGTTGGTATGTCCTCCCAGGTGAGTGTACCTGTGTTGGTATGTCCTCCCAGGTGTGTGTACCTGTGTTGGTATGTCCTCCCAGGTGTGTGTACCTGTGTTGGTATGTCCTCCCAGGTGAGTGTACCTGTGTTGGTATGTCCTCCCAGGTGTGTGTACCTGTGTTGGTATGTCCTCCCAGGTGTGTGTACCTGTGTTGGTATGTCCTCCCAGGTGTGTGTACCTGTGTTGGTATGTCCTCCCAGGTGTGTGTACCTGTGTTGGTATGTCCTCCCAGGTGTGTGTACTTGTGTTGGTATGTCCTCCCAGGTGTGTACCTGTGTTGGTATGTCCTCCCAGGTGTGTGTACCTGTGTTGGTATGTCCTCCCAGGTGTGTGTACCTGTGTTGGTATGTCCTCCCAGGTGTGTGTACCTGTGTTGGTATGTCCTCCCAGGTGTGTGTACCTGTGTTGGTATGTCCTCCCAGGTGAGTGTACCTGTGTTGGTATGTCCTCCCAGGTGTGTGTACCTGTGTTGGTATGTCCTCCCAGGTGTGTGTACCTGTGTTGGTATGTCCTCCCAGGTGAGTGTACCTGTGTTGGTATGTCCTCCCAGGTGTGTGTACCTGTGTTGGTATGTCCTCCCAGGTGTGTGTACCTGTGTTGGTATGTCCTCCCAGGTGTGTGTACCTGTGTTGGTATGTCCTCCCAGGTGAGTGTACCTGTGTTGGTATGTCCTCCCAGGTGTGTGTACCTGTGTTGGTATGTCCTCCCAGGTGTGTGTACCTGTGTTGGTATGTCCTCCCAGGTGTGTGTACCTGTGTTGGTATGTCCTCCCAGGTGAGTGTACCTGTGTTGGTATGTCCTCCCAGGTGTGTGTACCTGTGATGGTATGTCCTCCCAGGTGTGTGTACCTGTGTTGGTATGTCCTCCCAGGTGTGTGTACCTGTGTTGGTATGTCCTACCAGGTGTGTGTACCTGTGTTGGTATGTCCTCCCAGGTGTGTGTACCTGTGTTGGTATGTCCTCCCAGGTGTGTGTACCTGTGTTGGTATGTCCTCCCAGGTGTGTGTACCTGTGTTGGTATGTCCTACCAGGTGTGTGTACCTGTGTTGGTATGTCCTCCCAGGTGTGTGTACCTGTGTTGGTATGTCCTCCCAGGTGTGTGTACCTGTGTTGGTATGTCCTCCCAGGTGTGTGTACCTGTGTTGGTATGTCCTCCCAGGTGAGTGTACCTGTGTTGGTATGTCCTCCCAGGTGTGTGTACCTGTGTTGGTATGTCCTCCCAGGTGTGTGTACCTGTGTTGGTATGTCCTCCCAGGTGAGTGTACCTGTGTTGGTATGTCCTCCCAGGTGTGTGTACCTGTGTTGGTATGTCCTCCCAGGTGTGTGTACCTGTGTTGGTATGTCCTCCCAGGTGTGTGTACCTGTGTTGGTATGTCCTCCCAGGTGTGTGTACCTGTGTTGGTATGTCCTCCCAGGTGTGTGTACTTGTGTTGGTATGTCCTCCCAGGTGTGTACCTGTGTTGGTATGTCCTCCCAGGTGTGTGTACCTGTGTTGGTATGTCCTCCCAGGTGTGTGTACCTGTGTTGGTATGTCCTCCCAGGTGTGTGTACCTGTGTTGGTATGTCCTCCCAGGTGTGTGTACCTGTGTTGGTATGTCCTCCCAGGTGAGTGTACCTGTGTTGGTATGTCCTCCCAGGTGTGTGTACCTGTGTTGGTATGTCCTCCCAGGTGTGTGTACCTGTGTTGGTATGTCCTCCCAGGTGAGTGTACCTGTGTTGGTATGTCCTCCCAGGTGTGTGTACCTGTGTTGGTATGTCCTCCCAGGTGTGTGTACCTGTGTTGGTATGTCCTCCCAGGTGTGTGTACCTGTGTTGGTATGTCCTCCCAGGTGAGTGTACCTGTGTTGGTATGTCCTCCCAGGTGTGTGTACCTGTGTTGGTATGTCCTCCCAGGTGTGTGTACCTGTGTTGGTATGTCCTCCCAGGTGTGTGTACCTGTGTTGGTATGTCCTCCCAGGTGAGTGTACCTGTGTTGGTATGTCCTCCCAGGTGTGTGTACCTGTGTTGGTATGTCCTCCCAGGTGTGTGTACCTGTGTTGGTATGTCCTCCCAGGTGTGTGTACCTGTGTTGGTATGTCCTACCAGGTGTGTGTACCTGTGTTGGTATGTCCTCCCAGGTGTGTGTACCTGTGTTGGTATGTCCTCCCAGGTGTGTGTACCTGTGTTGGTATGTCCTCCCAGGTGTGTGTACCTGTGTTGGTATGTCCTACCAGGTGTGTGTACCTGTGTTGGTATGTCCTCCCAGGTGTGTGTACCTGTGTTGGTATGTCCTCCCAGGTGTGTGAGCTCTTTGATGGCAAACTGAAGATCTTTGCTGTTTGTGAAGTTAGTCAGCAGGAATTCTGTTCTTGGAACATCACTACACACACACACAACACACACACACACACACACACACACACACACACACACACACACACACACACACACACACACACACACACACACACACACACACACACACACACACACACACACACACACACCAAATTAGACATAATGCACTGTTAAATGTACGTTTGTATGTGTGTGTAAAATGTTTGTGTGTATTAAATGTGTGTGTGTGTTCAATGTGCATGTGTGTGTTAAATGTGCATATGTGTTAAAAGAATGTGTGCGTGCGTTAAATGTGTGTGTGTGTTAAATGTGTGTGTGTTCAATGTGAGTATGTATTAAATGCATGTGTGCGTGTGTTAAATTTGTGTGTGTGTGTTAAATGTGTGTGTGTGTTCAATGTGTGAGTGTGTGTGTGAAGATGTGTACGTGTGTGTGTGTTAAATGTGTGTGTTTATTAAATGTGTGTGTGTGTGTGTGTGTTAAACATGTGTGTTCAATGTGTGTGTGTTAAATGTGTGAGTGTGTTAAACGTGTGTGTGTTCAATGTGTGTGTGTTAAATGTGTGTGTTAAATGTGTGTGTGTGTGTTAAAAGTTTGTGTGTGAGTGTGTGTGTTCAATGTGTGTGTGTGTTCAATGTGTGTGTGTGTGTGTTAAATGTGTGTGTGTGTGTGTGTGTTCAATGTGTGTGTGTGTGTTAAATGTGTGTGTGTGTTCAATGTGTGTGTGTGTGTTCAATGTGTGCGTGTGTTAAATGTGTGTGTGTGTTAAATTTGTGTGTTTGTTAAAGGTGTGTGTGTGTGTGTTAAGTGTGTGTGTTTGTTAAGTCTATGTGCATGTTAAATGTGTGTGTGTGCGTTAAATTTGTGAGTGTGTTAAATGTGTGTGTGTTCAATGTGTGTGTGTTAAATGTGTGCGTGTGTTAAATGTGTGTGTTAAATGTGTGTGTGTTAAATGTGTGTGTGTTAAAAGTTTGTGTGTGTTAAATGTGTGAGTGTGTGTGTTCATGTGTGTGTGTGTTCAATGTGTGTGTGTGTGTGTTAAACATGAGTGTGTGTGTGTGTTCAATGTGTGTGTGTTAAATGTGTGTGTGTGTGTGTTAAATGTGTGTGTTCAATGTGTGCGTGTGTTAAATGTGTGTTTGTGTTTGTTAAATTTGTGTGTTTGTTAAATGTGTGTGTGTGTGTTAAGTGTGTGTGTTTGTTAAGTCTATGTGCATGTTAAATGTGTGTGTGTGTTAAATGTGTGAGTGTGTTAAATGTGTGTGTGTTCAATGTGTGTGTTAAATGTGTGCGTGTTAAATGTGTGCGTGTGTTAAATGTGTGTGTTAAATGTGTGCGTGTGTTAAAAGTTTGTGTGTGTTAAATGTGTGAGTGTGTGTGTTCAATGTGTGTGTGTGTGTTCAATGTGTGTGTGTGTTAAATGTGTGTGTGTTCAATGTGTGTGTGTGTGTTAAATGTGTGTGTTCAATGTGTGTGTGTTCAATGTGTGTGTGTGTTAAATGTGTGTGTGTGTGTTAAATTTGTGTGTTTGTTAAATGTGTGTGTATGTGTTAAGTGTGTGTTTGTTAAGTCTATGTGTATGTTAAATGTGTGTGTGTGTGTTAAATGTGTGTGTGTTCAATGTGTGTGTTAAATATGTGTGTGTTAAAGGTGTGCGTGTGTTGAATGTGTGTGTGTGTGTTAAATGTGTGTGTGTTCAATGTGTGTGTTAAATATGTGTGTGTTAAAGGTGTGCGTGTGTTGAATGTGTGTGTGTGTGTTAAATGTGTGTGTGTTCAATGTGTGTGTTAAATATGTGTGTGTTAAAGGTGTGCGTGTGTTGAATGTGTGTGTGTGTTAAATTTGTGTGTTTCTGAAATGTGTGTGTTAAACGTGTGTGTGTTCAATGTGTGCATGTGTTAAATTTGTGTGTTTGTTAAATGTGTGTGCGTGTTAAATGTGTGTGTGTGTGTGTGTTAGATGTATGTGTGAGACCTGGTCTGCACGAGTCCAACATGTGGTCCAGCTGCTCCAACTTTCAACATGGCTGCCAGTTTGCTGACAAAGTTTTTCTGTAGGTTGAAACGTCTCAGGCCAATGTTGTTGCTGCTGTCTATCACCATGGCGATGTCCATTTGACAGTCTGCACACACACAAACACGCACGCACGCACACACACACACATGCACGCACGCACGCACACACACTTGTTTAAAAGAGGTCATGTGACCAAACATGATTGTTAATAAAGAACACACACACCTTTATTTCCTCCTCGAATAACTTTCTTTACTGACAACTTCTTCAACGCCTTCTTGGCTGCTACACACACACACACACACATATTTAATACACACACACACATTTAATACACACACACACACATTTAATACACACACACACACACATTTAATACACACACACACACACACACATTTAATACACACACACACACACATTTAATACACACACACACACACACATTTAATACACACACACACACACATTTAATACACACACACACACGCACACACATTTAATACACACACACACATTTAATACACACACACACACATTTAACACACACACACACATTTAACACACACGTTTAACACACATACACACACACATTTAACACACACACACACATTTAACACACACACACATTTAACACACAGACACATTTAACACACACACACGTTTAACACACACACACACACACACATTTAAAACACACACAAATTTAATACACACACACACACATTTAACACACACACACATTTAACACACACACACATTTAACATACACTCACACGGACACACACAGACACATTTAACACACACATACACACACACACACATTTAACACACCTACACACACACACATTTAATACACACACACACACACATTTAATACACACACACACATTTAACACACACACAGACACACTTAACACACACGTTTAACACACATACACACACACGTTTAACACACATACACACACACATTTAACACACACACACATTTAACACACAGACACATTTAACACACACATACACACACACACACATTTAACACACATACACACACATTTAACACACACACACACACGTTTAACACACATACACACACACATTTAAAACACACACACATTTAATACACACACACACACATTTAACACACACACATTTAACACACACACACACACACACACATTTAACATACACACACACAGACACATTTAACACACACATACACACACACACACATTTAACACACATACACACACACATTTAACACACACACACGTTTAACACACATACACAGACACATTTAAAACACACACACATTTAATACACACACACACACACATTTAACACACGCACACACATTTAACACACACACACACGTTTAACACACATACACACACATTAACACACACACACACATTTAACACACACACACACACACATTTAACATTCACACACACAGACACATTTAACACACACACACATACATTTAACACACACACACACATATTTAAAACACTCAAACACACACACACATTTAACCCACACACACACATTTAACACACACGCACACACACATTTAACACACACACACATTTAACACACATACACACACATTTAACACACACACACACATTTAACACACACACACACACATTTAACACACACACACAGACACACACATTTAACACACACACACATTTAACACACACACACACATTTAACACACACACGCACACATTTAACACACACACACACATTTAAAACACACACACACACACACACACACACACATTTAACACACACACACAGACACACAGATTTAACACACACACACATTTAACACACGCACACACATTTAACACACACACATATTTAACACACACACACACATTTAATACACACACACACACATTTAACACACACACACACATTTAACACACACACACACACACGCAGACACACACACACACAGTGATGTATAGTTTGAGGCGAAGAAAAAGGCGAAGAAAAAGGCAAAGAAAAAGGCGAAGAAAAAGGTCACCTGGCAGTTTGGTGGCAGCAGCATTGGTGTCACTGCTGATGTGTTGATGCGTGATGACGTGGGAAGGCTGCTCGACATGCTCTGACACAAAGCAAACATGTGACCAACATAATAAAAACATGTGACCAAGTGACCAACATGTGAAAAACATGTGACCAACATGTGAACAACATGTGAAATAACATGTGACCAACATGTGAACTAACATGTGACCAACATGTGAACTAACATGTGACCAACATGTGAACTAACATGAGACCAACATGTAAACTAACATGTGACCATGTGATAAACATGTGAACTAACATGAGACCAACATGTGAACTAACATGTGACCAACATGTGAACTAATGTGAACTAACATGTGACCAACATGTGAACTAACGTGAACTAACATGTGACCATGTGACCAACATGTGAACTAACGTGAACTAACATGTGACCATGTGACCAACATGTGAACTAACATGAAACTAACATGTGACCAACATGTTAACTAACATGTGACCATCATGTTAATTATCATGTGAACAACATGTGAACAACATGTGAACAACATGTGAAATAACATGTGACCAACATATGAACAACATGTGACCAACAGGTTAACTAATATGTGACCAACATGTAAACTAACATGTGACGATGTGATAAACATGTAAAGTAACATGAGACCAACATGTAAACTAACATGTGACCATGTGATAAACATGCGAACTAACATGTGACCAACATGTGAACTAACATGAGACCAACATGTGAACTAACGTGAACTAACATGTGACCATGTGACCAACATGTGAACTAACATGAAACTAACATGTGACCAACATGTTAACTAACATGTGACCATCATGTTAATTATCATGTGAACAACATGTGAACAACATGTGAAATAACATGTGACCAACATATGACCATGTGACCAACAAGTGAACTAACATGTAAAATAACATGTGACCAACATGTGAACATGTGACCAACGCGTGAACAACATGTGACTAACATGTTAACCAACATGTGACAACACATGAACAACATGTGACCAACAGGTTACCAACATGTGACCAACATGTTACCAACATGTGACCAACACGTGAACAACATGAACATGTGACCAACATGTGACCAACACGTGATCAACATGTGACCAACTTGTGAAAAACATGTGACCAACATGTGAAAAACATGTGACCAACACATAATCAACATGTGACCAACATGTGAAAAACATGTGACCAACATGTAATCAATATGTGACCAACACGTAATCAACATGTGACCAACTTGTGACCAACATATGATAAATATGTGACCAACATGTGAAAAACATGTGATCAACATATTAACAACATGTGAACATGTGACCAACATGTGAAAAACATGTGACCAACACATTACCAACATGTGACCAACATGTTAACATGTGACCAACATGTGAAAAACATGTTACCAACACATTACCAACATGTGACCAACATGTTAACATGTGACCAACATGTGAAAAACATGTGACCAACACATTACCAACATGTGACCAACATGTGAAAAACATGTGATCAACATATTAACAACATGTGAACATGTGACCAACATGTGAAAAACATGTGACCAACACATTACCAACATGTGACCAACATGTTAACATGTGACCAACACATGACCAACATGTGTACATGTGACCAACACGTGACCAACATGTGAACATGTGACCAACATGTGAACATGTGACCAACACATGACCAACATGTGTACATGTGACCAACATGTGACCAACATGTGAACATGTGACCAACGCGTGAACAACATGTGACTAACATGTTAACCAACATGTGACAACACATGAACAACATGTGACCAACATGTTACCAACATGTGACCAACATGTTACCAACATGTGACCAACACGTGAACAACATGAACATGTGACCAACATGTGACCAACACGTGATGAACATGTGACCAACTTGTGAAAAACATGTGACCAACATGTGAAAAACATGTGACCAACACATAATCAACATGTGACCAACATGTGAAAAACATGTGACCAACATGTAATCAATATGTGACCAACACGTAATCAACATGTGACCAACTTGTGACCAACATATGATAAATATGTGACCAACATGTGAAAAACATGTGATCAACATATTAACAACATGTGAACATGTGACCAACATGTGAAAAACATGTGACCAACACATTACCAACATGTGACCAACATGTTAACATGTGACCAACATGTGAAAAACATGTTACCAACACATTACCAACATGTGACCAACATGTTAACATGTGACCAACATGTGAAAAACATGTAACCAACACATTACCAACATGTGACCAACATGTGAAAAACATGTGATCAACATATTAACAACATGTGAACATGTGACCAACATGTGAAAAACATGTGACCAACACATTACCAACATGTGACCAACATGTTAACATGTGACCAACATGTGAAAAACATGTTACCAACACGTGACCAACATGTGACCAACACATTACCAACATGTGAACAACATGTGAACATGTGACCAACATGTGAAGAACATGTGACAACACGTAATCAACATGTGACAACACGTAGTCAACATGTGACCAACATGTAATCAACATGTGACCAACTTGTGACCAACATGTGAAAAATATGTGACCAACATGTGAAAAATATGTGATCAACATATTACCAACATGTGAACATGTGAAAAACATGTGACCAACACATTACCAACATGTGACCAACATGTGAACATGTGACCAACATGTGAAAAATGTGACCAACACATTACCAACATGTGACCAACATGTTAACATGTGACCAACATGTGAAAAACATGTGACCAACACATTACCAACATGTGACCATCATGTGAAAAACATGTGACCAACACATTACCAACATGTGACCAACATGTGAACATGTGACCAATATGTGAACATGTGACCAACACGTGACCAACATGTGACCAACACATTACCAAAATGTGAACAACATGTGAACAACATGTGAACATGTGACCAACATGTGAACATGTGACCAACACATGAACAACATGTGTACATGTGACCAACATGTGAACATGTGACCAACATGTGAACATGTGACCAACACGTAATCAACATGTGACCAACTTGTGACCAACATGTGACCAACACGTAATCAACATGTGAACAACATGTGACCAACATGTGAACATATATACATGTGACCAACACGTAATCAACATGTGATTAACATGTGAACATATGAACATGTGACCGACACGTAATCGACATGTGACCAACACGTAATCAATATGTGACCAACACATGAACATCATGTCAACATATGAACATGTGACCAACACATGAACGACATGTGTACATGTGACCAACACGTAATGTACATGTGACCAACTTGTGACCAACACGTAATCCACATGTGAACAACATGTGAACATATGAACATGTGACCAACACGTAATCAACATGTGATTAACATGTGAACATATGAACATGTGACCAACACGTAATCGACAAGCGACCAACACGTAATCAACATGTGACCAACACGTAATCAACATGTGACCAACTTGTGACCAACATGTGAAAAATATGTGACCAACATTTGAAAAACATGTGATCAACATGTGACCAACACGTAATCAACATGTGACCAACTTGTGACCAACATGTGAAAAATATGTGACCAACATGTGAAAAACATGTGATCAACATATTACCAACATGTGACCAACATGTGAAAAACATGTGACCAACACATTACCAATATGTGACCAACATGTGACCAACATGTGAAAAACATGTGACCAACACATTACCAACATGTGACCAACATGTTAACATGTGACCAACATGTGAAAAACATGTGACCAACACACTACCAACATGTGACCAACATGTTAACATGTGACCAACATGTTAAAAACATGTGACCAACACATTACCTACATGTGACCATCATGTGAAAAACATGTGACCAACATGTGACCAACACATTACCAACATGTGACCAACATGTGAACATGTGACCAACACATGACCAACATGTGAACATGTGACCAACACATGACCAACATGTGTACATGTGACCAACACGTGACCAACATGTGAACATGTGACCAACATTTGAACATGTGACCAACACATGACCAACATGTGTACATGTGACCAACACGTGACCAACATGTGAACATGTGACCAACATGTGAACATGTGACCAACACATGACCAACATGTGTACATGTGACCAACACGTAATCAACATGTGACCAACTTGTGACCAACATGTGAACATATGAACATGTGACCAACACGTAATCAACATGTGATTAACATGTGAACATATGAACATGTGACCAACACGTAATCAACATGTGATTAACATGTGAACATATGAACATGTGACCGACACGTAATCAACATGTGATTAACATGTGAACATATGAACATGTGACCGACACATAATCGACATGTGACCAACACGTAATCAACATGTGATTAACATGTGAACATATGAACATGTGACCAACACGTAATCAACATGTGATTAACATGTGAACATATGAACATGTGACCGACACGTAATCAACATGTGATTAACATGTGAACATATGAACATGTGACCGACACATAATCGACATGTGACCAACACGTAATCAACATGTGACCAACACATGAACAACATGTGAACATATGAACATGTGACCAACATGTGAACAACATGTGACCAACAAGTAACCAACATGTGACCAACACATGAACATGTGAACATATGAACATGTGACCAACATGTGAACATGTGACCAACATGTGGTCTCTCAGGTGGTAAGGAGGCGTGACCTCTGACCTACCGCTGAGCGTGAAGGAGGAGCTCCATCGTGACAAGGCCTGTGATTGGATGCCGTTGGCGTAGGAGCTGGTGTAGGGCTGTTGCCCAGGCAACCTCTCCACCTTGACCACGCCCCCCGACACGCCCACGGCGCCGCTGCACGCACACAAACAATTTGACCTCGTGGTACGGGAAGTGACCACGTGCTGCCCCCAAGGTCAAAGGTCAGGTTACCTGTGCAGCGCGGCGCCACAGAGGGATGAGATGGCGGCGTAGACGTGCGTTCCAAACACAGACAGCCTGCGCTGGCCGCAGTGTGGCGGGCAGTGGACTAGTGTGGCGTCCTGCGCTAGGTCCGCCCCCCGGCTCTCACAGCTCAGTGGTTGTGTTGCTAAGGGGAACAAAGTGGTCGTCATGGAAACAGCCACTGGCCATTGAAAAAGCAATAGTGTTGTTGTTAGCACAGGTAGATACACACCTGAGCAACACGACCACACCAGCAGGTACACTCCTGTAACACACACACAACTATCACAATGCAACACAACACAGTAGAATAGAACACAATAGAATACAACACATTATACAACACCGTTCAATAGAAAACAACACTATACAATACAACACAATACATTATAAAATACAATACAACACAACACAATACATAATAAAATACAATACAACACAACACAATACATAATAGAATACAATACAACACAATACATAATAAAATACAATACAACACTACACAATACATAATAGAATACAATACAACACAATACATAATAAAATACAATACAATACAACACAATACATAATAAAATACAATACAACACAACACAATACATAATAGAATACAATACAACACAATACATAATAAAATACAATACAATACAACACAATACATAGTAGAATACAATACAACACAATACATAATAAAATACAATACAACACAACACAAGACATAATAGAATACAATACAACACCATACATAATAAAATACAATAGAACACAACACAATACATAATAGAATACAATACAACACAATACATAATAAAATACAATACAATACAACACAATACATAATAAAATACAATACAACACAACACAATACATAATAGAATACAATACAACACCATACATAATAAAATACAATACAACACTACACAATACATAATAGAATACAATACAACACAATACATAATACAATACAACACAACACATAATAGAATACAATAAAACACAATACATAATAAAATACAAAAGATCACACTACACGATGGAACACAACACAACACAATACAATAGGATGGAACACAACACAATACATAATAGAATACAATACAACACAATACATAATAAAATACAATACAATACAACACAATACATAATAAAATACAATACAACACAACACAATACATAATAGAATACAATACAACACAATACATAATAAAATACAATACAACACAACACAATACATAGTAGAATACAATACAACACAATACATAATAAAATACAATACAACACAACACAATACATAATAGAATACAATACAACACCATACATAATAAAATACAATAGAACACAACACAATACATAATAGAATACAATACAACACCATACATAATAAAATACAATACAACACTACACAATACATAATAGAATACAATACAACACAATACATAATACAATACAACACAACACAATACATAATAGAATACAATAAAACACAATACATAATAAAATACAAAAGATCACACTACACGATGGAACACAACACAATACAATAGGATGGAACACAACACAGTGCAACACAATATAATACGATACAACACAATAGATTACGATAGAGTAAGATAGAATAGAACACAATACAACACAATAGATTACTATGGTAGAGGATGGAATAGAACACAATAAAACAATAGAATAGGATACAACACAACACAATACACAATGAATACAATAGCACACAGCACAATAGAACGCACAACATATTACAATTGAACACAACACAACATAATAAAATAGAACACAATAGGTCACAATAGAACACACACTAAAACAAGATAGAAGACAACACAACACAACAAAACACAATAGAATACAACACTAAGAACACAATACAATTGATATAATATACAGTTATACAGTAGAACACAATAGAACACTAAAGAACACAATAGAAGGGAGTGGAATAGAAAAATATACACTTGAACACTAGAACAATACAACAATAAAGTACAGTATAAGAAGACACAGTATAAGGCAGTCGAACATAAACCTATAGGGTAGAACACAATAAAAAAGAACACTACAGAAAACAACAGAAGGCAGTAGAATAGAAAACTATACAGTAGAACACAATAGAATAGAACACAAACATCCCTATAGGACACAGTCTTAAGGCAGTAGAACAGAAAAACTATACAGTAGAACACAATAGAATAGAACACAATAGAATAGAACACTATAGGACACAGTCTTAAGGCAGTAGAACAGAAAACTATACAGTAGAACACAATAGAATAGAACACTATAGGACACAGTCTTAAGGCAGTAGAACAGAAAACTATACAGTAGAACACAATAGAATAGAACACAAAGATCCCTATAGGACACAGTCTTAAGGCAGTAGAACAGAAAACTATACAGTAGAACACAATAGAATAGAACACAATAGAATAGTACACTATAGGACACAGTCTTAAGGCAGTAGAACAGAAATTATACAGTAGAACACAATAGAATAGGACACAAATATCTGTATAGGACACAATCTTAAGGCAGTAGAACAGAAAACTATACAGTAGAACACAATAGAAAGGACACAGAGATCCATATAGGACACAGTCTTAAGGTAGTACAACAGAAAACTATACAGTAGAACACAATAGAATATGAACACAAAGATCCCTATAGGACACAGTCTTAGGGCAGTAGAACATAAAACTATACAGTAGAACACAATAGAATAGAACACAACAAAAAGTAGTAGAAAAGAAACATACAAAGTAGAAGACTAAGGTAGACTATAGAACACAATAGAAGGCAGTAGCATAAAACTATACAGTGTCACACCATAGAATAGAACACTATAGGACACAGTATAAGGCAGTAAAGCAGAAAACTATACAGTAGAACACAATAGAATACAACACAAAGATCCCTATAGGACACAGTCTTAGGGCAGTAGAACATAAAACTATACAGTAGAACACAATAGAATAGAACACAACAAAAAGTAGTAGAAAAGAAACATACAAAGTAGAAGACTAAGGTAGACTATAGAACACAATAGAAGGCAGTAGAATAAAACTATACAGTGTCACACCATAGAATAGAACACTATAGGACACAGTATAAGGCAGTAAAGCAGAAAACTATACAGTAGAACACAATAGAATACAACACAAAGATCCCTATAGGACACAGTCTTAGGGCAGTAGAACATAAAACTATACAGTAGAACACAATAGAATAGAACACTATAGGACACAGTCTTAAGGCAGTAGAACAGAAAAACTATACAGTAGAACACAATAGAATAGAACACAATAGGACACAGTCTTAAGGCAGTAGAACAGAAAACTATACAGTAGAACACAATAAAATAGAACACAAAGATCCCTATAGGACACAGTTTTAGGGCAGTAGAACAGAAAACTATACAGTAGAACACAATAGAATAGAACACTATAGGACACAGTCTTAAGGCAGTAGAACAGAAAACTATACAGTAGAACACAATAGAATAGAACACTATAGGACACAGTCTTAGGGCAGTAGAACAGAAAACTATACAGTAGAACACAATAGAATAGAACACTATAGGACACAGTTTTAGGGCAGTAGAACATAAAACTATACAGTAGAAGACAACAGAAAGTAGTAGAATAGAAACATATAGAACACACTAGAGGGCAGTAGACATAATAGAACATACCTGTGAGAAGCAGCAGACACATTTCTGCTCCTGAAAGTAAAGACATGATCAGAGTGGGCGGGGCCTACTATGCTAATCAAGTCTTCATTCAAGCAGCCAATCAGCACGCAGGAACTCACCTGAGGATGAAGAAGACGAGGATGAAGAAGACGAGGACGACCGCAGCCTTTAAATAAGCACGCACACACACAATGTGGGCGGAGCTCCACATCATTGGACACGTGTGACCCCGCCCACTGACCTCATTTGCATGCCGCTTCCACAACTCTTCCTCTTTCCGCTCCTGGCCCGCGGTGGGCGGAGCTTGGCCGTGTCACGTGGACCGGAGACTGTGACGAGGATGGGCACCAGGCCACGCCCACGCGGCGCCCGTCCCTAATGTTTTGGCCACATCAGGCACCTCTCCTGTGGCCCCGCCCACATTACCCCCCCCCCCATCACCATGTGGGACCGAGAGAACAAGAAGTGGGCGGGGCATCACCTCACACCTCCTCGCCACCCGACCGGCGTCTGTTTTACGAGGGCTTTTTTTTGGCAGTGTGGCGCGGCGGGGGTCATGTGACCTGCCTCGTTATTTCAGCGGCGGGGTGACCGGGTCACAAATTACAGCGGGGGACGCCGAGCGGGGGGATTAGCGAGCACACGCTCACGTGGCCGCCGCCGTCACATCGGGCAGCCCGAGCCGGCGCTGGACATAGCCCCGCCCACAGTAGGGGGGGGCGTGTCTGAAGACCAAAACAACAGGAAGTCAGTGCGTTGAATCATTTTTATTCACGTTGACAGTATACACAAAAGGACCGCCGTCACATGTTGGCGTTCTTCTTGAGGCTCCGCCTCACTTTTGGCCCAGCTGTGACAGCTGTCAACACACACACACACACACACACACACACACACACACACACACACACACACACACACACACACACACACACACACACACACACACACACACACAACGTCTCAATACCCATGAATTTTAGGTCGAAATGACACCAAAAGTGCTAAAATGCTAGCATAAAGCGTTAGCATGTCAACGTTAGCATGACGACATAGGAGAAGTTCACATACTTCCAAGATGGCGGCAAGTGTCAAAAACCACGATTTTCGGTTTTCTACGAATAAAAGTAGCAAAAATGCTCGCATAAAACGTTAGCGTGCTAACGTAAGAGAGGTTAGCATCATTGTAAGATGGCGCCAAGTATTGAAAATCATGATTTTTTAGGTTCAAACATACAATAGTAGCTAACATGCGAGTATAAAACGTTAACATGCTCATGTTAGCATGCTAGCATAGGAGACGTTAGCATGATTGTAAGAAGGCGGCAAGTATCGAAAACCATGATTTTTTTTTTAGCTTTATATGAATAAAATTAGCAAAAGCACTAGCATTAAATGTTAGCATGCTGACATAGGGGAAGTTAGCATAATTGTAAGAAGGCGCCAAGTATCGAAAACCATAATTTTTTAGGTTTGTACAAATTAAATGAGCAAAAATGCTGGCATAAAACGTTAGCGTGCTAACGTAGGAGAGGTTAGCATCATTGTAAGATGGCGCCAAGTATTGAAAATCATGATTTTTTAGGTTCGAACATACAATAATAGCTAACATGCTAGTATAAAACGTTAACATGCTCATGTTAGCATGCTAGCATAGGAGACGTTAGCATAATTTTAAGATGGCGCCAAGTATCGAAAACCATGATTTTTTTTAGCTTTATATGAATAAAATTAGCAAAAGCACTAGCATTAAATGTTAGCATGCTGACATGGGGGAAGTTAGCATAATTGTAAGATGGCGCCAAGTATCGAAAACCATGATTTTTTAGGTTTGTACAAATTAAATGAGCAAAAATGCTGGCATAAAACGTTAGTGTGCTAACGTAGGAGAGGTTAGCATCATTGTAAGATGGCGCCAAGTATTGAAAATCATGATTTTTTAGGTTCGAACATACAATAATAGCTAACATGCTAGTATAAAACGTTAACATAATCATGTTAGCATGCTAGCATAGGAGACGTTAGCATAATTTTAAGATGGCGCCAAGTATCGAAAACCAAAAGCAGTAGCATAAAACATTAGCATGCCGACATAAGTGAAGTTAGCATACTTGTAAGATGACGCGATTGACGGCAAATACTAAAATCCATGATATTTAGGTTTAAACATACAATATTATCAATGCCAGTGTAAAACTTTGACATGCTAACGTGTGCTACGGTGGCAAGTATCAAAATCCATGATTTTTAGGTTCAAACATAAAATATTTGCTAAAATGATAGTATAAAAATTTAACATGCTGATGTTAACATGCTAACATGATAACCGTTAGCATACTTCCAAGACGGCGCCATGTATAAAAAAGTTATGAATTTTTAGGTTGAAACGTAGAAAATGTGCAAAAATGTTAGTAATAAACCTAAGCACGCTAACATGAAAACAGTTGGCATGCCTGCAAGATGGCGCCAGGTATTAAACTATGTGATTTTTTGGTTGAAACGTGCTAAAATGTGAGCATAAAACTTTAGCATGCTAACATTAACACGCTAACATGAAAAAATTTGGCATACTTGCAAGATGGCGCAAGGTATCAAAATGTGTGATTTTTAGGTTGAAACGGGCTAAAATGTGAGCATAAAACTTTAGCATGCTAACACCAACAGGCTAACATGAAAACAGTTGGCATACTTGCGAGACGGTTTTTAGGTTGAAACGTAGAAAACGCGCTAAAGTGTTATCATAAAACTTTAGCATGTTAACGTCAACACGCCAACATGAAAACAGTTGGCATACTTGCAAGATGGCGCCAGGTATCAAAATATGTGATTTTTAGATTGAAACGTAGAAAACGTGCTAAAATTGTATCATCAAATTTTCGCATGCTAACATCGAAACGTGCTAAAATGTGAGCATTAAACTTTAGCATGCTAACATCAACACGCTAACATGAAAACAATTGGCATACTTTCAAGACTGTTTTTAGGTTGAAACGTAGAAAACGCGCTAAAGTGTTATCACAAAACTTTAGCATGCTAACGTCAACACGCTAACATGAAAAAAGTTGGCATACTTTCAAGATGGTCCCAGGTATCAAAATGTGTGATTTTTAGGTTGAAACGTAGAAAACGTGCTAAAATTTTAGCATGCTAACATCGAAACGTGCTAAAATGTGAGCATTAAACTTTAGCATGCTAACATGCTAAAACAGTTGGCATACTTGCAAGATGGCGCCAGGTATCAAAATGTGTGATTTTTAGGTTGAAACGTAGGAAACGTGCAAAAATGTTATCATAAAATTTTAGCAAGACTGTTTTTAGGTTGAAACGTAGAAAACGCGCTAAAGTGTTATCATAAAACTTTAGCATGCTAACGTCAACAAGCTAACATGAAAACAGTTGGCATACTTGCAAGATGGCGCCAGGTATCAAAGTGTATTTATTTTTAGGTTGAAACGTAGAAAACGTGCTAAAATGTTATCATCAAATTTTAGCAGGCTAACATCGAAACGTGCTAAAATGTGAGCATTAAACTTTAGCATGCTAACATCAACACGCTAACATGAAAACAATTGGCATACTTGCAAGATGGCGCCAGGTATCAAAATGTGTGATTTTTAGGTTGAAACGTAGAAAACGCGCTAAAGTGTTATCATAAAACTTTAGCATGCTAACGTCAACACGCTAACATGAAAACAGTTGGCATACTTGCAAGATGGCGCCAGGTATCAAAATGTGTGATTTTTAGGTTGAAACGTAGAAAACGTGCTAAAATTTTAGCATGCTAACATCGAAACGTGCTAAAATGTGAGCATTAAACTTTAGCATGCTAACATCAACACGCTAACATGAAAACAATTGGCATACTTGCAAGATGGCGCCAGGTATCAAAATGTGTGATTTTTAGGTTGAAACGTAGAAAACGCGCTAAAGTGTTATCATAAAACTTTAGCATGCTAACGTCAACACGCTAACATGAAAACAGTTGGCATATTTTCAAGATGGCGCCAGGTATCAAAATGTGTGATTTTTAGGTTGAAACGTAGAAAACGTGCTAAAATTTTAGCATGCTAACATCGAAACGTGCTAAAATGTGAGCATTAAACTTTAGCATGCTAACATGCTAAAACAGTTGGCATACTTGCAAGATGGCGCCAGGTATCAAAATGTGTGATTTTTAGGTTGAAACGTAGGAAACGGGCTAAAATTTTATCATCAAATTTTAGCAAGACTGTTTTTAGGTTGAAACGTAGAAAACGCGCTAAAGTGTTATCATAAAACTTTAGCATGCTAACGTCAACAAGCTAACATGAAAACAGTTGGCATACTTGCAAGATGGCGCCAGGTATCAAAATGTATTTATTTTTAGGTTGAAACGTAGAAAACGTGCTAAAATTTTTATCATCAAATTTTAGCAGGCTAACATCTAAACGTGCTAAAATGTGAGCATAAAACCTTAGCATGCTAACATCAACACGCTAACATGAAAACAGTTGGCATACTTGCAAGATGGCGCCAGGTATCAAAATATGTGATTTTTAGGTTGAAACGCAGAAAACGTGCTAAAATTTTATCATCAAATTTTAACATGCTAACAACGAAACGTGCTTAAATGTGAGCATTAAACTTTAGCATGCTAACATCCACACGCTAACATGAAAACAGTTGGCATACTTGCAAGACGGTTTTTAGGTTGAAACGTAGAAAACGTGCTAAAGTGTTATCATAAAACTTTAGCATGCTAACGTCAACACGCTAACATGAAAACAGTTGGCATACTTGCAAGATGGCGCCAGGTATCAAAATATGTGATTTTTAGGTTGAAACGTAGAAAACGTGCTAAAATTTTATCATCAAATTTTAGCATGCTAACATCGAAACGTGCTAAAATGTGAGCATAAAACCTTAGCATGCTAACATCAACACGCTAACATGAAAACAATTGGCATACTTTCAAGACTGTTTTTAGGTTGAAACGTAGAAAACGCGCTAAAGTGTTATCATAAAACTTTAGCATGCTAACGTCAACACGCTAACATGAAAACAGTTGGCATACTTGCAAGATGGCGCCAGGTATCAAAATATGTGATTTTTAGGTTGAAACGTAGAAAACGTGCTAAAATTTTAGCATGCTAACATCGAAACGTGCTAAAATGTGAGCATTAAAATTTAGCATGCTAACATGCTAAAACAGTTGGCATACTTGCAAGATGGCGCCAGGTATCAAAATGTGTGATTTTTAGGTTGAAACGTAGGAAACGTGCTAAAGTGTTATCATAAAACTTTAGCATGCTAACGTCAACAAGCCAACATGAAAACAGTTGGCATACTTGCAAGATGGCGCCAGGTATCAAAATGTATTTATTTTTAGGTTGAAACGTAGAAAACGTGCTAAAATTTTATCATCAAATTTTAGCAGGCTAACATCGAAACGTGCTAAAATGTGAGCATAAAACCTTAGCATGCTAACGTCAACACGAACACAGCTGGCATACTTGCAAGATATGAAAGTGTGTGATTAGTAGGTAGAAAAGGTGCTAAAGCGTTAGCATGAAAGGTGCTAAAGTGTTAGCATGAAAGGTGCTAAAGTGCTAAAGGACGATGAACTGACTTGTTTGATGAACTGAGCGGCATTGAAGAGTTCACTGCAGCCATAAATGATCTTCTTGCCCTGTTTGGACTGCACACACACACACACACACACACACACACACACACACACACACACACACACACACACACACACACACACACACACACACACACACACACACACACACACACACACACACACAGAGAGAGTAGTGTTAGCAGACGAGCAGGCGGTGTGTTGTGTAGTGGTTAGTGCAAGTCGTACTTTAGAGTAGTCAACTAGGTTCTGGTACTCGATGTAGTTTCCTCCTCCCACCACAAACACAATGGCCTGCAGGAAGAAGGTGTAAGATGTGGACTATCATCCATAACCAATAGTCACCTGACCTCCTGGAATGGGTTCTTGTTTCTGGGAATGGAGCTGAGGAGGAGAAAAGAGGCGGGTCACATGACGCGTCCCCACTGTGACATCACAGCGGGACAGGAAGCGCTCTAACCTCTCGCTGCCTCGCAGCATCTTGGGGTCAAAGTAGCGATAGTCGTCCGTTTCCTGGAAGAGGACCCAGCGGGTCACATGACACGTGGACGTTAGCATGCGGACAGGAAGTCACAGCGGGTCACATGACACGTGGACAGGAAGTCACACAGGGCGTCTTTGTTCAAACTCACAGCGTGGGACTTCATCTCCATCAGGTTGTCCAGGGTCCGGGTGACGGGAAGGTTCTGGAAGTGGAGCAAAGGTTGTCGTGAAGAATAATGCACAACATGTGACCTGAAGAGGAGCAGGGTGATAAAATCAAACGCACCCAGACTCAATGAAGAAAACTAATAAATACACATTTGAATATTTTTTTATTAATGTATCAAGTTCATTTTTTCAAAAAAATTTAATTTCTAAAAATCAATTGCAAAATGAATAAAATATCAAACAAAATAATTTTGATTGGAAAAAAAACTATTACCAAACAGTTTAAAAAAAATAAAAAAAATAATTTCAATAAATAAAGACACAAAATAAATACATGCAATATTAAATGAAAATGATTAAAAATACTAAGACGAGGATAAATTAAAGTAAAATAATGTATAAAATTACAAAATGAATAAAAAAAACAATTTCATTAATATAAAATAAGGCAAATTAAATTAAAACTTTAAAGAATAAATACAAATACAAAATAAATAAAATATCAAATAAAATATTTTTGATTGGAAAACAAACAAACAATTACCACTTCATTAAATAAAATACAAAAAAATATTTTCAATAAATAAAAATGACAAAATAAATACACGCGCAATATTAAATAAAAATGATTAAAAATACTAAGACTAGGGTAAAATAAAATAGCTAAATGTGTAACATTACAAAATGAATTAAAAAAAACTAAATTAAAACTTTTAAGAATAAAAACAATTACAAAATAAATAAAATATCAACTAAAATAAGTTTCATTGAAAAAAACAATTGCCAGACAATTAAATAAAATACAAAAAAATAATTTGAATAAATAAAATGAAAAAATAAACACATGCAATATTAAATAATAATGACTAAAAAATAAAATAAGGTAAATTAAATTAAAACTTTAAAGAATAAATACAATTACAAAATAAATAAAATATTTTTGATTGAAAAACAAACAAACAATTACCACTTAATTAAATAAAATACAAAAAAATATTTTCAATAAATAAAAATGACAAAATAAATACAGCGCAATATTAAATAAAAATGATTAAAAATACTAAGACTAGGGTAAAATAAAATAGCTAAATGTATAACATTACAAAATGAATTAAAAAAAAACTAAATTTGATTAAATCAAAACTTTTAAGAATAAAAACAATTACAAAATAAATAAAATATCAAATAAAATAAGTTTCATTGAAAAAAACAATTGCCAAACAATTAAATAAAATACAAAAAAATAATTTGAATAAATAAAATGAAAAAATAAACACATGCAATATTAAATAATAATGACAACAAAATTAAATAAGGTAAATTAAATTAAAACTTTAAAGAACAAATACAATTACAAAATAAATAAAATATCAAATAAAATATGTTTGATTGAAAAACAAACAAACAATTACCACTTAATTAAATAAAATACAAAAAAATATTTTCAATAAATAAAAATTACAAAATAAATACACGCAATATTAAATAAAAATGATTAAAAATACTAAGACTAGGGTAAAATAAAATAGCTAAATGTATAACATTACAAAATGAATTTAAAAAGACTAAATTAAATTAAATTAAAACTTGAGAATAAAAACAATTACAAAATAAATAAAATATCAACTAAAATAAGTTTCATTGAAAAAAACAATTGCCAAACAATTAAATAAAATACAAAAAAATAATTTGAATAAATAAAATGAAAAAATAAACACATGCAATATTAAATAATAATGACTAAAAAATAAAACAAGGTAAATTAAATTAAAACTTTAAAGAATAAATACAAATACAAAATAAATAAAATATAAAATAAAATATTTTTGATTGGAAAAACAAACAAACAATTACCACTTAATTAAATAAAATACAAAAAAATATTTTCAATAAATAAAAATTACAAAATAAATACAGCGCAATATTAAATAAACATGATTAAAAATACTAAGACTAGGGTAAAATAAAATAGCTAAATGTATAACATTACAAAATGAATTAAAAAAAACTAAATTAAAACTTTTAAGAATAAATACAATTACAAAATAAATAAAATATCAACTAAAATAAGTTTCATTGAAAAAAACAATTGCCAGACAATTAAATAAAATACAAAAAAATAATTTGAATAAATAAAATTAAAAAATAAACACATGCAATATTAAATAATAATGACTAAAAAATACTGAGACAAGGATAAAATATAATTACAAAATGTACGAAATAAAAAAATGAAATTAATTAATTAAATTACAACTTTTAAGAATAAATACAATTACAAAATAAATAAAATATAAAATAAAATAATTTTGATTGAAAAAAACAATTAAACAATAAAATACCAAAAAATGATTTCAATATATAAAATGACAAAATAAATACATGCAATATTAAATAAAAATGATTAAAAATACTAAGACGAGGATGAAGTGAAATAATTTAAAAAAATAAAATTACAAAAGCAATAAAAAAAATAAAAAATGAAATTAATTTAAAATAAGGTAAATGAAATTAAAACTTTTAAGAATAAATACAATTACAAAATAAATAAAATATCAAAAAATATCAAATAAAATAAGTTTGTTTGAAAAAACAATTACCAAACAATTAAATAAAATACAAAAGAAATCATTTCAATAAATTCAATTACAAAATAAATACAGACAATATTAAATAAAAATGATTAAAAATACTAAGCCCAGGATAAAATAAAATACACATTTTTATAAAATTACAAAATGAATAAAAAAAAACCTCAAATTAAATTCATTTAAAATAAGGTCATTTAAATTGAAACTTTTGAGAATAAATACAATTACATAATAAAATAAACAAAATGAATTCAATTAAAACTGTTTACCTAATTACTAAACGGGAAAAAAAATGAATACAATGAATTTAAATACATTTCTAATCAAATTAAATAAACAAAACGATCAAACAAAACAAAACATAAAAGAAAATATACACATGTAATGACATTATTATACATATTTATCCAAAGGGGCCCTATTATGTCAAAGCAACTTTTCTGAGCGCTTCACACCTGCTGCTGCGTATTTGTCCCCAAAATGTGAGCTTAAAGCTCATTTATAAAACAATCTTGCCTTCCTTCACACTTTTGCTCCTTTTGGGACATTTTTGTCGAGCGTCACGTCAGAAAGCCCTCAAGACTACAACACGGCTGACGGGGAGAAGACGTAGATAAAGGGAATATTTTTAAAACGACAAACGGTGGTTTGAGTGGCGCGCGCGCACACACACACACACACACACACACACACACACACACACACACACACACACACACACACACACACACACACACACACACACACACACACACACACAGTTTGAGGATGAATAAAACAGAAGACACAATGTTTGCACATGACTTCATCCTACAAGCATCTTCAACCCGCCCAGCAGCGTGTGCGCACACACACACACACACACACACAAACACACACACACACACACACACACACACACACACACACACACACACACACACACACACACACACACACACACACACACACACAGTTTGAGGATGAATAAAACAGAAGACACAATGTTTGCACATGACTTCATCCTACAAGCATCTTCAACCCGCCCAGCAGCGTGTGCGCACACACACACACACACACACACACACACAATGCACTTTGTTTTGCATTGAAGAAGAAGAGGAGTAGATGACTTGCACAGGTGTGTGTGTGACTCACGTGTTGTTTGAGCACCAGGTTCTTCACTCCCTCCATGACCAACTGGGAGCCGCTGTTCATCACTCGGGAGAAGAGGCTGCAGGAACATGGAGGACAAGGTCAGGCTGGTGATCGGGAAGAAGAACGTGGACTTAAAGACTCACCCCATGGGCTTCACCCCGCTGTTGCCGTAGTTGGCTGGAGTGGTGGCCATCTTGGTGAAGGCCCTGCAGGGGTGAAACAACTTGGTCATTTGGTGTGGACCACCGTGTGAAGGTCACATCCATGACACATCAGGGGGGGTCCAAACAAACGAAAGAAAACAAGTACAAGAAGTCAATACAATTAGGATAAAATGGTAATAAGAAAATAAAAGGAAAAACATTTCATACATTTTTTTTTTTTTAATAAAATTAATTTTAAAAATGTATTAAAAATTTAAATACAATTAATTTTAAATAAAGAAAAACATTAATTACATTTTAAAAAATCTAACTTTTTATATGAAATAAAATGACAATATTTCTTAAATGAAATATTAAACAAAATCAAAGCAAAAAAAAAAGATATACAGTGAAGTGAAGTGAATTATATTTATATAGCGCTTTTCTCTAGTGACTCAAAGCGCTTTACATAGTGAAACCCAATATCTAAGTTACATTTAAAGCAGTGTGGGTGGCACTGGGAGCAGGTGGGTAAAGTGTCTTGCCCAAGGACACAACAGCAGTGGCTAGGATGGCGGAAGCGGGAATCGAACCTGGAACCCTCAAGTTGCTGGCACGGCTACTCTACCAACCGAGCTATGCCGCCCTGGTATATATATATATTTTTTCTTTTACAAATAACTACAATTACTAAATAAATAAATAAAATACTAAAAAAAAGCATGCATTCAAATAGATTAATTATTTTTTTACATTTCATAAAAATTATTTTTTTAATAAATTAATTTAAGAAATGTATTAAAAATTAAAATACATTAAATTTTAAATAAAAAATACAATTAAATAGTTTTAAAAAATCTAACTTTTTATATTACATAAAATGACAATATTTCTTAAATGAAACATTAAACAAAATCAAAGCAAAAAAATGTATATATATATATGGTGTTGTTGGGGTTTTTTTTTTTACAAATAAATACAATTACTAAATAAATAAATAAAATACTAAAAAAAAAGCATGTATTCAAATAGATGAATTATTTTTTTACATTTCATAAAAATATTTTTTTTATAAAATTAATGTAAGAATCGTATTAAAAATGAAAATACAATTAATTTTAAATAAAGAATCAAATTAATTACATTAAAAAATATCAAACTTTTAATATGAAATAAAATGACAATATTTCTTAAATGGAATATTCAACAAAATCAAAGGAAATTATAAAATGTATTTTAAAAATGTATTAAAAATAAAAATGAAATTAATTTTAAATAAAGAACAAAATTAACTACGTTTAAAAAATCTAACTTTTGATATGAAATAAAATGACAATATTTCTTAAATGAAATATTAAACAAAATCATAGAAAAACAAGAGAAAAACAATTTTGATTTTTTTTTTTTTTTTTTTTACAAATAAATACAATTGCTAAATAAACAAATAAAATAATTTAAAAAAGCATGTATTCAAACAGATGATTTTTTTTTGTTCATGTTTTTTTTTATTTTTAATAAATGGCTCCCCTCCCTAGATCAGTGTTTTTCAACCTTTTTTGAGCCAAGGCACATTTTTTTGCGTTGAAAAAATGCGGAGGCACACCACCCGCAGAAATCATTAAAAAACGAGACTCAGTTGACAGTAAAAAGTCGTTGTCGCAATTGTTGGATATGACTTTAAAGCATAACCAAGCATGCATCAAAATAGCTCTTGTCTCAAAGTAGGTGTACTGTCACCACCTGTCACATCACACCCTGACTTATTTGGACTTTATTGCTGTTTTGCGCTCCTATTTTGGTGGCTTTTTCTCTTCTTTTAGTATTTTCCTGTAGCAGTTTCATGTCTTTTTGAGCGATATTTCCCGCATCTACTTTGTTTTATCAGTCAAGAATATTTCAATTGTTTTTATCCTTCTTTGTGGGGACATTGTTGATTGTCATGTCGTGTTCGGATGTACATTGTGGACGCCGTCTTTGCTCCACAGTAAGTCTTTGCTGTCCTCCAGCATTCTGTTCTTGTTTACTTTGTAGCCAGTTCAGTTTTAGTTTGGTTCTGCATAGCCTTCCCTAAGCTTCAATGCCTTTTCTTAGGGGCACTCACGTTTTGTTTATTTTTGGTTTAAGCATTAGACACCTTTTTACCTGCACACTGCCTCCCGCTGTTTCCCACATCTACAAAGCAATTAGCTACCGGCTGCCACCTACTGATATGGAAGAGTATTACACGGTTACTCTGCCGAGCTCTAAACAGCACCGACACTCAACAACAACACATCATTTGCAGACTATAATTACTGCTTTGCAAAACATATTTTTAACCCAAATAGGTGAATTTAGATAATCTCCCACAGCACACCAGACTAAACACTGCCCTAGATGAACTGTACCAGGCCACAAAAAGGCCCAAAACATCATAAGAGACCCATCTAACCCCGGACATAAACTTGCTATTTTTATGTATTTTTGTCTATTTATCTGAATACCATGGTCTTATGTTTTTAGGTGTTATTATGAATTTGCACTAAATTAATTTGCTTGCAATTTCGTTGTACAATGTAGATAAAGATATATTCTATTCTATTCTAATCTAATGTAAATGAGGGATTTCTAATCACTGCTATGTTGGAGTTCTTATTATTATTGATACTGTTGTTGATATTATTCATTGTTGTTTGACTACTTTTGGATTGTTTTGTGTCATGTTTGTGTGTCCTCTCAATTGCTCTGTTGATTGCTATTCTGAATGTTGCTTGGCCAAGTTTGGTTTTGGAAATGTATTATTATTGTATTATTGTGTATTATTTTGTTGGACTGATTAATTAAAATTTTTTTATAAAATGCAATAAAAATTTAAATAAAAAAAATTAAATAAAAAAAGATAAATTACAAAATAAATGATGAAAAATAAAACTATTAAAAAGATAAAATTGGTGGTCATTTCTTCAACAAGGAGTTGTGGTTGCTCCCTGTCAGGAAATCACTGCCGACTAGTGCTTGGGCAGAGAATGAATGGCCTAAAAATGGATTTTTCTTATTTAAAAAAAAATAAAAATAATAAATAAATAAATAAATTTAAAAAAAGGGTTCCTTTGTAAAAAAAAAAAAAAAAAAAAAAAAAGAATCGATTAGACTTGGGATGAATAAGAATTAGGATTTTTTGTGAACCCCTTCTTTTTTTTTTTTTTACCAGCGGTGCAAAACAATGACTTAATCTGACATTTGCCATTTGTATTCATCCCGATTCGAATCCATTCACAATTTTCCAAAATCAATTAAAAAAAAGAACAAATTCTTATCAATATATATTGAATACAAATAAAAAAATGTTAAAAGACATTTTTTAGGCCATCTCCATGCAACCAAAAATCAGCTAAAAATTTAGCATGCCAGCCGATGACTAACAATAAAAAGTAGGGATGTCCGATAATGGCTTTTTGCCGATATCCGATATTCCGATATTGTCCAACTCTTTAATTACCGATACCGATATCAACCGATACCGATATCAACCGATATATGCAGTCGTGGAATTAACACATTATTATGCTTAATTTGGACAACCATGTATGGTGGAGATAAGGTACTTTTAAAAAAAAATAAAAAAATAAGATAACTAAATTAAAAACATTTTCTTGAATAAAAAACAAAGTAAAACAATATAAAAACAGTTACATAGAAACTAGTAATTCATGAAAATGAGTAAAATGAACTGTTAAAGGTTAGTACTATTAGTGGTGAAGATAAGGTACTTTTTAAAAATAATAATAAAATAAGATAACTAAATTAAAAACATTTTCTTTAATAAAAAAGAAAGTAAAACAATATAAAAACAGCTACATAGAAACTAGTAATTAATGAAAATGAGTCAAATTAAACTGTTAAAGGTTAGTACTATTAGTGGAGCAGCAGCACGCACAATCATGTGTGCTTACGGACTGTATCCCTTGCAGACTGTATTGATATATATTGATATATAATGTAGGAAGCAGAATATTTATAACAGAAAGAAATGGGGGGAGGGACGTTTTTTGGGTTGGTGCACTAATTGTAAGTGTATCTTGTGTTTTTTATGTTGATTTAATAAAAAAAACAAAAAAAAAACACAAAAAAAAACGATACAGATAAAAAAAAAACCGATACCGATAATTTCCGATATTACATTTTAACGCATTTATCGGCCTGCCGATATTATCGGACATCCCTAATAAAAAGGGTACGACGCTGTTTTGCAAATGCAGGTGTTTTTTGTTAGCATGTTAGAATAGAATAGAGCAGGGGTCACCAACGCGGTGCCCGCGGGCACCAGGTAGCCCGTAAGGACCAGATGAGTAGCCCGCTGGCCTGTTCTAAAAATAGCTCAAATAGCAGCACTTACCAGTGAGCTGCCTCTATTTTTTAAATTGTATTTATTTACTAGCAAGCTGGTCTCGCTTTGCCCGACATTTTTAATTCTAAGAGAGACAAAACTCAAATAGAATTTGAAAATCCAAGAAAATATTTTAAAGATTTGGTCTTCACTTGTTTAAATAAATTCATAAATTGTTTTACTTTGCTTCTTATAACTTTCAGAAAGACAATTTTAGAGAAAAAATACAACCTTAAAAATGATTTTAGGATTTTTAAACACATATACCTTTTTACCTTTAAAATTCCTTCCTCTTCTTTCCTGAAAATTTTAATCAATGTTCAAGTAATTGTTTTTTTTTATTATTGTAAAGAGTAATAAATACATTTTAATTTAATTCTTCATTTTAGCTTCTGTTTTTTCGACAAAGAATATTTGTGAAATATTTCTTCAAACTTATTATGATTAAAATTCAAAAAAAATATTCTGTCAAATCTAGAAAATCTGTAGAATCAAATTTAAATCTTATTTCAAAGTCTTTTGAATTTCTTTTAAAATTTTTGTCCTGGAAAATCTAGAAGAAATAATGATTTGTCTTTGTTAGAAATATAGCTTGGTCCAATTTGTTATATATTCTAACAAAGTGCAGATTGGATTTTAACTTATTTAAAACATGTCATCAAAATTCTAAAATTAATCTTAATCAGGAAAAATTACTAATGATGTTCCATAAATTATTTTTAAATTTTTTCAAAAAGATTGGAATTAGCTAGTTTTTCTCTTTCTTTTTTTCGGTTGAATTTTGAATTTTAAAGAGTCGAAATTGAAGATAAACAATGTTTAAAAATGTAATTGTTATTTTTTTCGTGTTTTCTCCTCTTTTAAACCGTTCAATTAAGTGTAAATATCATTAATTATTATTAATAACATAGAGTTAAAGGTAAATTGAGCAAATTGGCTATTTCTGGCAATTTATTGAAGTGTGTATCAAACTGGTAGCCCTTCGCATTAATCACTACCCAAGAAGTAGCTCTTGCTTTCAAAAAGGTTGGTGACCCCTGCAATAGAATATATCTTTATTGTCATTGTACAAGGAAATTGTATGCAAAGCTAATTTAGCATGTAGCATCCATGCACGCCACCTGTAAACATGACGCAGAGGTCTTCCAGGGACACGCGGTAGTAGCCTCCAACACAGTAAATCAGTCCTATGGCGTCTTTAGCTTGCATTGCACTCCTTTGGGAGGGAGGCTGCACTTTCTTTCTGCGGGACTTTGGAGCCCAGTACGGAAAGTGGGGATGATTGAGGTGTTTGTGACGGGCGCGTGTGTGTGTGTGTGTGTGTGTGTGTGTGTGTGTGTGTGTGTGTGTGTGTGTGTGTGTGTGTGTGTGTGTGTGTGTGTGTGTGTGCGTGTGTGTGTGTGATGGAAAAAACACTCACTTCCACTGTTTGATGTAGCCCAGAGGGGAAAGGTCACAGCCGGCGTCCAACAGAGCCGTTTTATACTGCTCCAAGTCTGCCTGCAAGCAGAGACACAGAGTTCCAGTGAGAGCGGACTTGGAAGGTGAGCACAAAGTGGGTTGACAAAACACCGCCTGCTAGGGCCATTGGACACTGCTAGCCAGATAGCAGCAACACCCGGAGCATTTCAGCAACAATGTTCTACGTGATGTTTTATTGTTCAATGATTATTACCTATGTCTTCCCAACGTGTCCTGGGTCTTCCCCGTGGCCTCCTACCGGTCGGACGTGCCCCAAACACCTCCTTAGGGAGGCGTTCGGGTGGCATCCTGATCAGATGCCTGAACCACCTAATCTGGCTCCTCTCCATGTGGAGGAGCATCGGCTTTACTCCGAGTTCCTCCAGGATGACAGAGCTTCTCACCCTATCTCTAAGGGAGAGACCCGCCACCCGGCGGAGGAAACTCATTTTGGCCGCTTGTACCCGTGATCTTGTCCTTTCGGTCATAACCCAAAGCTCATGACCATAGGTGAGGATGGGAAAGTAGATCGACCGGTAAATTGAGAGCTATGCCTTCCGGCTCAGCTCCTTCTTCACCACAACGGATCGATACAGCGTCCGCATTACTGAAGACGCCGCACCGATCCGCCTGTCGACCTCACCATCCACTCTTCCCCCACTTGTGAGCAAGACTCCGAGGTATTTGAACTCCTCCACTTGGGGCAAGATCTCCTCTCGATGTGGAGGAGCATCGGCTTTACTCCGAGTTCCTCCCGGATGACAGAGCTTCTCACCCTATCTCTAAGGGAGAGACCCGCCAACCAGCCGAGGAAACTCATTTGGGCCGCTTGTACCCGTGATCTTGTCCTTTCGGTCATAACCCAAAGCTCCTGACCATAGGTGAGGATGGGAACGTAGATCGAACGGTAAATTGAGAGCTTTGCCTTCCGGCTCAGCTCCTTCTTCACCACAACGGATCGATACAGCGTCCGCATTACTGAAGACGCCGCACCATCCGCCTGTCGACCTCACGATCCACTCTTCCCCCACTCGTGAGCAAGACTCCCAGGTATTTGAACTCCTCCACTTGGGGCAAGATCTCCTCTCGATGTGGAGGAGCATCGGCTTTACTCCGAGTTTCTCCCGGATGACAGAGCTTCTCACCCTATCTCTAAGGGAGAGACCCGCCAACCAGCCGAGGAAACTCATTTGTACCCGTGATCTTGTCCTTTCGGTCACAACCCAAAGCTCATGACCATAGGTGAGGATGGGAACGTAGATTGACCGGTAAATTGAGAGCTTTGCCTTCCGGCTCAGCTCCTTCTTCACCACAACGGATCGATACAGCGTCCGCATTACTGAAGACGCCGCACCGATCCACCTGTCGACCTCACGATCCACTCTTCCCTCACTCGTGAGCAAGACTCCGAGGTATTTGAACTCCTCCACTTGGGCCAAGATCTCCTCTCGATGTGGAGGAGCATCGGCTTTACTCCGAGTTCCTCCCGGATGACAGAGCTTCTCACCCTATCTCTAAGGGAGAGACCCGCCACCCGGCGGAGGAAACTCATTTGTACCCGTGATCTTGTCCTTTCGGTCATAACCCAAAGCTCATGACCATAGGTGAGGATGGGAACGTAGATCGACCGGTAAACTGAGAGCTATGCCTTCCGGCTCAGCTCCTTCTTCACCACAACGGATCGATACAGCGTCCGCATTACTGAAGACGCCGCACCGATCCGCCTGTCGACCTCACCATCCACTCTTCCCCCACTCGTGAGCAAGACTCCGAGGTATTTGAACTCCTCCACTTGGGCCAAGATCTCCTCTCCATGTGGAGGAGCAGCGGCTTTACTCCGAGTTCCTCCCGGATGACAGAGCTTCTCACCCTATCTCTAAGGGAGAGACCCGCCAACCAGCCGAGGAAACTCATTTGGGCCGCTTGTACCCGTGATCTTGTCCTTTCGGTCATAACCCAAAGCTCCTGACCATAGGTGAGGATGGGAACGTAGATCGAACGGTAAATTGAGAGCTTTGCCTTCCGGCTCAGCTCCTTCTTCACCACAACGGATCGATACAGCGTCCGCATTACTGAAGACGCCGCACCATCCGCCTGTCGACCTCACGATCCACTCTTCCCCCACTCGTGAGCAAGACTCCCAGGTATTTGAACTCCTCCACTTGGGGCAAGATCTCCTCTCGATGTGGAGGAGCATCGGCTTTACTCCGAGTTTCTCCCGGATGACAGAGCTTCTCACCCTATCTCTAAGGGAGAGACCCGCCAACCAGCCGAGGAAACTCATTTGTACCCGTGATCTTGTCCTTTCGGTCATAACCCAAAGCTCATGACCATAGGTGAGGATGGGAACGTAGATTGACCGGTAAATTGAGAGCTTTGCCTTCCGGCTCAGCTCCTTCTTCACCACAACGGATCGATACAGCGTCCGCATTACTGAAGACGCCGCACCGATCCACCTGTCGACCTCACGATCCACTCTTCCCTCACTCGTGAGCAAGACTCCGAGGTATTTGAACTCCTCCACTTGGGCCAAGATCTCCTCTCGATGTGGAGGAGCATCGGCTTTACTCCGAGTTCCTCCCGGATGACAGAGCTTCTCACCCTATCTCTAAGGGAGAGACCCGCCACCCGGCGGAGGAAACTCATTTGTACCCGTGATCTTGTCCTTTCGGTCATAACCCAAAGCTCATGACCATAGGTGAGGATGGGAACGTAGATCGACCGGTAAACTGAGAGCTATGCCTTCCGGCTCAGCTCCTTCTTCACCACAACGGATCGATACAGCGTCCGCATTACTGAAGACGCCGCACCGATCCGCCTGTCGACCTCACCATCCACTCTTCCCCCACTCGTGAGCAAGACTCCGAGGTATTTGAACTCCTCCACTTGGGCCAAGATCTCCTCTCCATGTGGAGGAGCAGCGGCTTTACTCCGAGTTCCTCCCGGATGACAGAGCTTCTCACCCTATCTCTAAGGGAGAGACCCGCCAACCAGCCGAGGAAACTCATTTGGGCCGCTTGTACCCGTGATCTTGTCCTTTCGGTCATAACCCAAAGCTCCTGACCATAGGTGAGGATGGGAACGTAGATCGAACGGTAAATTGAGAGCTTTGCCTTCCGGCTAAGCTCCTTCTTCACCACAACGGATCGATACAGCGTCCGCATTACTGAAGACGCCGCACCAATCCGCCTGTCGACCTCACGATCCACTCTTCCCCCACTCGTGAGCAAGACTCCGAGGTATTTGAACTCCTCCACTTGGGGCAAGATCTCCTCTCGATGTGGAGGAGCATCGGCTTTACTCCGAGTTTCTCCCGGATGACAGAGCTTCTCACCCTATCTCTAAGGGAGAGACCCGCCAACCAGCCGAGGAAACTCATTTGTACCCGTGATCTTGTCCTTTCGGTCATAACCCAAAGCTCATGACCATAGGTGAGGATGGGAACGTAGATTGACCGGTAAATTGAGAGCTTTGCCTTCCGGCTCAGCTCCTTCTTCACCACAACGGATCGATACAGCGTCCGCATTACTGAAGACGCCGCACCGATCCACCTGTCGACCTCACGATCCACTCTTCCCTCACTCGTGAGCAAGACTCCGAGGTATTTGAACTCCTCCACTTGGGCCAAGATCTCCTCTCGATGTGGAGGAGCATCGGCTTTACTCCGAGTTCCTCCCGGATGACAGAGCTTCTCACCCTATCTCTAAGGGAGAGACCCGCCACCCGGCGGAGGAAACTCATTTGTACCCGTGATCTTGTCCTTTCGGTCATAACCCAAAGCTCATGACCATAGGTGAGGATGGGAACGTAGATCGACCGGTAAACTGAGAGCTATGCCTTCCGGCTCAGCTCCTTCTTCACCACAACGGATCGATACAGCGTCCGCATTACTGAAGACGCCGCACCGATCCGCCTGTCGACCTCACCATCCACTCTTCCCCCACTCGTGAGCAAGACTCCGAGGTATTTGAACTCCTCCACTTGGGCCAAGATCTCCTCTCCATGTGGAGGAGCAGCGGCTTTACTCCGAGTTCCTCCCGGATGACAGAGCTTCTCACCCTATCTCTAAGGGAGAGACCCGCCAACCAGCCGAGGAAACTCATTTGGGCCGCTTGTACCCGTGATCTTGTCCTTTCGGTCATAACCCAAAGCTCCTGACCATAGGTGAGGATGGGAACGTAGATCGAACGGTAAATTGAGAGCTTTGCCTTCCGGCTAAGCTCCTTCTTCACCACAACGGATCGATACAGCGTCCGCATTACTGAAGACGCCGCACCAATCCGCCTGTCGACCTCACGATCCACTCTTCCCCCACTCGTGAGCAAGACTCCGAGGTATTTGAACTCCTCCACTTGGGGCAAGATCTCCTCTCGATGTGGAGGAGCATCGGCTTTACTCCGAGTTTCTCCCGGATGACAGAGCTTCTCACCCTATCTCTAAGGGAGAGACCCGCCAACCAGCCGAGGAAACTCATTTGTACCCGTGATCTTGTCCTTTCGGTCATAACCCAAAGCTCATGACCATAGGTGAGGATGGGAACGTAGATTGACCGGTAAATTGAGAGCTTTGCCTTCCGGCTCAGCTCCTTCTTCACCACAACGGATCGATACAGCGTCCGCATTACTGAACCGATCCGCCTGTCGATCTCACCATCCACTCTTCCCTCACTCGTGAGCAAGACTCCTAGGTACTTTAACTCCTCCACTTGGGGCAAGATCTCCTCCCCAACCCGGAGATGGCACTCCACCCTTTCCCCGGGCGAGAACCATGGACTCGGACTTGGAGAGCTGAAGATCCTGGCCAGATGAAGCCATCAGGACCTTTTGTACATGACTAAAATAGCAAAGATAGTGTGCAGATTGGAGGACGTTTAGTTTGAGGACGGCTTGTATTGCTTGTGAGACCCAAGCCAAAATGTAGCCATATTTGTCCTTCTGCTGATATCAATATTGTCTGTGAGCACCTGGACTTACCACGGTGGTACCTCAGCCTACGAGCTCAGTTCGTGCTCTTGACTTACAACACTGCTAAGCAGACTACACCTGTTGTTCTCGCATTCTTGGATACAGAACGAGGGCAGCGCTTTGATAAGGCATGAAATAACACACACCTTTACACTTGTTTGATTCAGTATGAGCCAATCAATGGCCACCGTACGGAATGGCGCGCTCTGATCGGTTTGGTTTAATTTAGTGGCCAATACAACTGTGGTGTTGCCCGCTTGACCTCACTTCGATGCTTAAATACGCTGCAATGAGCTCTAGTGTGCCTGAAAAGGTATTTAAAGAGTGAAGCGGGAAAACTTAGAAGCGTGACGTGAGGTAGCGCTTGGGTCTTACCTCAGAAGGAGGCTGCTGGGCTGTGATGTAGTAGATGAGGAAGAGTCGCATCTTGTCCTCTGGAGTGCCAGCTGGTACGCGCACAGTTGGTCCACACAGGCACACACACAAGTACAGAAAGACAAAAAAACAAGCACACAGTTGGTCCACACAAGTACAGAAAGACAAAAAAACAAGCACACAGTTGGTCCACACAAGTACAGAAAGACAAAAAAACAAGCACACAATTGGTCCACACAAGTACAGAAAGACAAAAAAACAAGCACACAGTTGGTCCACACAAGTACAGAAAGACAAAAAAACAAGCACACAGTTGGTCCACACAAGTACAGAAAGACAAAAAACAAGCACACAGTTGGTCCACACAAGTAGAGAAAGACAAAAACAAGCACACAATTGGTCCACACAAGTACATAAGACAAAAAAAAAAGCACACAGTTGGTCCACACAAGTACAGAAAGACAAACATACAAGCACACAGTTGGTCCACACAAGTACAGAAAGACAAACATACAAGCACACAGTTGGTCCACACAAGTACAGAAAGACAAAAAAACAAGCACACAGTTGGTCCACACAAGTACAGAAAGACAAAAAACAAGCACACAGTTGGTCCACACAAGTACAGAAAGACAAAAAACAAGCACACAGTTGGTCCACACAAGTACAGAAAGACAAAAAACAAGCACACAGTTGGTCCACACAAGTACAGAAAGACAAAAAACAAGCACACAGTTGGTCCACACACATACAGAAAGACAAAAAAGAAGCACACAGTTGGTCCACATAAGCACAGAAAAACAAAAACACACAAAAGTCATTAACACGTGTGTGTGTGTGTGTGTGTGTGTGTGTGTGTGTGTGTGTGTGTGTGTGTGTGTGTGTGTGTGTGTGTGTGTGTGTGTGTGTGTGTGTGTGTGTGTGTGTGTGTGTGTGTGTGTGTGTGTGTGTGTGTGTGTGTGTGTGTGTGTGCTCACCATCAGGGTCACTGATGATGTCCAGCAGTGATTTGTCCAAAGTGGACTTGCTCATCAGTTTCTCCTCGTATTCAAAATAAAGGTCCAGCTTTCGAGTCTGAGGACACAAAGAGGCCAGGATGACGGCGGGGAACATTCTGTCAGGTGTGTTGTTACCTTGATGTGTTGTTACCTTGATGTGTTGTTACCTTGATGTGTTGTTACCTTGATGTGTTGTTACCTTGATGTGTTGTTGATGAGTTGTTACCTTGATGTGTTGTTGATGTGTTGTTACCTTGATGTGTTGTTGATGTGTTGTTACCTTGATATGTTGTTACCTTGATGTGTTGTTACCTTGATGTGTTGTTACCTTGATATGTTGTTACCTTGATGTGTTGTTACCTTGATGTGTTGTTACCTTGATGTGTTGTTACCTTGATGTGTTGTTGATGAGTTGTTACCTTGATGTGTTGTTGATGTGTTGTTACCTTGATGTGTTGTTGATGTGTTGTTACCTTGATGTGTTGTTACCTTGATGTGGTCCAGCACGGCCGTGGCTACGTTGGTGTGCAGGTCGATCAGACGCTTCTTCTCCAGCAGCTCAGGCAGAGAACTACACAACAACCACACAGAGGTGTGTTAGTTAGTGTGTGTACGTGTGTCTGTGTGTGTACGTGTGTGTGTGTGTGTGTGTGTGTGTGTGTACGCGTGTGTGTACGTGTGTGTGTGTACGTGTGTGTGTGTGTACGTGTACTTGGTATGTCAATGTCATGTGAACCAATGTTGGTGTATGTATGAATGAATGTTTGCTGTATGAATATGAATGAATGTATGAATATGAATGACTGTATGAATGAATGAATGTTTGGTGTATGAATGAATGACTGTTTGGTGTATGTATGTATGAATGAATGTTTGCTGTATGAATATGAATGAATGTATGAATATGAATGACTGTATGAATGAATGAATGTTTGGTGTATGAATGAATGACTGTTTGGTGTATGTATGTATGAATGAATGTTTGGTGTATGAATATTAATTGATATTTGGTGTATGAATGAATGAATGAATGAATGTTTTCTGTATGAATATGAATGAATGTTTGGTGTATAAATAAATGAATGTTTGGTGTATGAATGAATGAATGAATGTTTGGTGTATGAATATGAATGAATGTTTGGTGTATGAATGAATGAATGTTTGGTGTATGTATGAATGCATGTTTGGTGTATGAATTAATGAATATTTTTTGGTGTATGAATGAATGAATGTTTGGTGTATGAATATGAATTAATGTTTGGTGTATGAATATGAATGAATGTTTGGTGTATGAATGAATGTTTGGTGTATGAATATGAATGAATGTTTGGTGTTTGAAAGATTGAATGAATGTTTGGTGTATGTATGAATGCATGTTTGGTGTATGAATGAATGAATATTGTTTGGTGTATGAATGAATTAATGAATGAATGTTTGGTGTATGAATATGAATGAATGTTTGGTCTATGAATGAATGACTGTTTGGTGTATGTATGTATGAATGAATGTTTGGTGTATGAATATTAATTGATATTTGGTGTATGAATGAATGAATGAATGTTTGGTGTATGAATATGAATGAATGTTTGGTGTATAAATAAATGAATGTTTGGTGTATGAATGAATGAATGTTTGGTGTATGAATATGAATGAATGTTTGGTGTATGAATGAATGAATGAATGAATGTTTGGTGTATGTATGAATGCATGTTTGGTGTATGAATTAATGAATATTTTTTGGTGTATGAATGAATGAATGGATGTTTGGTGTATGAATATGAATGAATGTTTGGTGTATGAATGAATTCATGTTTGGTGTATGAATATGAATGAATGTTTGGTGTATGAATGATTGAATGAATGTTTGGTGTATGTATGAATGCATGTTTGGTGTATGAATGAATGAATATTGTTTGGTGTATGAATGAATGAATGAATGAATGTTTGGTGTATGAATATGAATGAATGTTTGGTCTATGAATGAATGACTGTTTGGTGTATGTATGTATGAATGAATGTTTGGTGTATGAATATGAATTGATATTTGGTGTATGAATGAATGAATGAATGTTTGCTGTATGAATATGAATGAATGTTTGGTGTATAAATAAATGAATGTTTGGTGTATGAATGAATGAATGTTTGGTGTATGAATATGAATGAATGTTTGGTGTATGAATGAATGAATGAATGAATGTTTGGTGTATGTATGAATGCATGTTTGGTGTATGAATTAATGAATATTTTTTGGTGTATGAATGAATGAATGTTTGGTGTATGAATATGAATGAATGTTTGGTGTATGAATATGAATGAATGTTTGGTGTATGAATGAATGTTTGGTGTATGAATATGAATGAATGTTTGGTGTATGAATGATTGAATGAATGTTTGGTGTATGTATGAATGCATGTTTGGTGTATGAATGAATGAATATTGTTTGGTGTATGAATGATTGAATGAATGAATGTTTGGTGTATGAATATGAATGAATGTTTGGTCTATGAATGAATGACTGTTTGGTGTATGTATGTATGAATGAATGTTTGGTGTATGAATATTAATTGTTATTTGGTGTATGAATGAATGAATGAATGTTTTCTGTATGAATATGAATGAATGTTTGGTGTATAAATAAATGAATGTTTGGTGTATGAATGGATGAATGTTTGGTGTATGAATATGAATGAATGTTTGGTGTATGAATGAATGAATGAATGAATGTTTGGTGTATGTATGAATGCATGTTTGGTGTATGAATGAATGAATATTGTTTGGTGTATGAATGAATGAATGAATGTTTGGTGTATGAATATGAATAAATGTTTGGTGTATGAATATGAATGAATGTTTGGTGTATGAACGAATGAATGTTTGCTGTATGAATATGAATGAATGCTTGGTGTATGAATAAATAAATGAATGTTTGGTGTATGTATAAATTAATGTTTGGTGTATGAATATGAATGAATGTTTGGTGTATGAATGAATGAATGAATGATTGGTGTATGCATGAATTAATGAATGTTTGGTGTATGCATGAATGTTTGGTGTATGTATGAATGAATGTTTGGTGTATAAATATGAATGAATGTTTGGTGTATTTATGAATGAATGTTTGGTGTATGAATATGAATGAATGTTTGGTGTATGAATTAATGAATGTTTGGTGTATAAATATGAATGAATGTTTGGTGTATGAATGAATGAATGTTTGGTGTATGAATATGAATGAATGTTTGGTGTATGAATATGAATGAATGTTTGGTGTATGAATGAATGAATGTTTGGTGTATGTATGAATGAATGTTTGGTGCATGAATATGAATGAATGTTTGGTGTATGTATGAATGAATGTTTGGTGCATGAATATGAATGAATGTTTGGTGTATGAATATGAATGAATGTTTGGTGTATGAATATGAATGAATGTTTGGTGCATGAATATGAATGAATGTTTGGTGTATGAATATGAATGAATGTTGTATGAATATGAATGAATGAGATTGGTGTAAGAATGAATGAATGAATGTTTAGTGTATGAATATGAATGAATGCTTGGTGTATGAATATGAATGAATGAATAGCATATGACTATAAAAGAATGGTGATGGTCTGAGTAGACGTAGGAGCAAATTGTCAGCCATGTTTCCATCAGTCTACCACAGGGCAGATGGAACTTACCACCATCATGTGTTTATTATTATTAGTAGTATAAAATATATAAAGTTACACTCCTGGTGTTGAGTTTATTATTATTATTATTATTAAAAATATAGAATATATAAAGTTACACTCCTGGTGTTGTGATTATTATTATTATTAATATAGAATATATAAAGTCACACTCCTGGTGTAGGAGGTTCAACTGCTGCATTTGTCGCCGCCCTGCTGGCCAGACAGAGGTCTCCAGGTGTGCGTGAGCAGCAGGAGCGGGGCGGTGCCTCACCTGACGGCGGAGGTGAGCTTGGCGGTGTTGTCTGACAGCATGCTGATGGCGCCGTCGTCCTCGCCCTCCAGACCCTGCCCACAGAGACACAGAGTGCTCAGCAGGTGAAGAAGGTGCATGAGGAGATGTCACATCTCTCACCATGATGCTCTTCAGACGTTTGACCTCGTCCTCCTGCGCCCTGTACCTGTCCAACTCCTCCTGGACCGACTCCGCCACCTCTGGAAAGGGACTGCCACACCAGGCCGGTGACTAAGTGCGCTCTGGCCGCGCCCGCTCTTCGGCGACTCACCTGCCCTTGTGCTTCTGCCAGAACCTGTCGGCGGCCGTCAGGTCCAGCGTCCTCCTGCTCTTCTTCTTGGGTCTGGCGCCGGCGGGAGACGGCTCCGCCCCCGCGCCCTCCTCCATGGTCACCCTGTTCAGGTGAAAGTCCTGGCGGACAGCGGCACACGCGTTCACGCGCTAGTTACGTCATCGGGCGGGCCTATTGGACGCTCACCAGCACGTCGTGGATCAGCGCCTGATAGGTCCAGGTGTGGTGAAGGGGCGTGGCCATGTCCATGTTGCGGTCGACCAGGACGAAGAGAGGTCTCTGGAAGCTGCGGGGGAAGACAGGTGGATATTGTGGTCTGACTATTATAGTTTTGATGTCACTAACCAATACAAATACCATTGATAAGCATCAATCAATCAATCAATGTTTATTTATATAACCCTTCTTCACAAGTGTCTCAAAGGGCTGCTCAAGCACCACACCTTGACAAAAACTTGTACAGTTTTCTCAAACATTTAAACTAACATTTCTTCAGTTTTGAGCACAGGTGCTTTAAACTGGCTTTTTTTTATATATATATATATATATATATATAAATTAACATAAATTTTGGGCTTCCCTGCTTAGGCTGCTGCCCCCGCGACCCGACCTCGGATAAGCGGAAGAAAATAGATGGATGGATGGATAAATTTTTAAGACTGGCAGTCTTAAAAAATTAACATAAATTTTTACGGCTGGTAGTCTTAAAAATTTATATTTTTTTTATTAAAAAAAGAAATAAAAAAATGTTTAGATAAAAAAATATATATATTTTAAATTAATTATAACAATACACATAATTTATTACAAAATTATAAATTGTGGTCTGACTATTATAGTTTTGATGTCACTAACCAAATACCATTGATAAGCATCAATCAATCAATGAATGTTTGTTTATATAACCCTTCTTCACAAGTGTCTCAAAGGGCTGCTCAAGCACCACACCTTGACAAAAACTTGTACAGTTTTCACAAACATTTAAACTAACATTTCTTCAGTTTTGAGCACAGGTGCTTTAAACTGGTTTTTTTAATGTATATTTATATATATATATATATATATATATATATATATATATATATATATATATATATATATATATATATATATATATATATATATATATATATATATATATATATATATATATATATATAAATTAACATACATTTTGGGCTTCCCTGCTTAGGCTGCTGCCCCCGCGACCCGACCTCGGATAAGCGGAATAAAATGGATGGATGGATGCATTTTTAAGACTGGCAGTCTTAAAAAAATTAACATAAATTTTTAAGACTGGCAGTCTTAAAAATTTATATTTTTTTCATTAAAAAAAGAAATTAAAAAATGTTTAGATAAAAAAAAAATTTTTTTTTAATTAATTATAACAATACACATAATTTATTACAAAATTATAAATTGTATTATAAATGTACAGATTAGTTTCCACAAAATAATAAAAACTATTTTTTTCAATTATAAATTTAATTACTTTCGGTTAAAAATAATAATAAATTATAATTTAAAAAAATTATACATAAATGTTTTTAATTAGAAATATATTTTATTTTTTTAAGAAATGGCAGGTTTAAAAAAAAAATTAAAAATTTGATTTTTTAATTTTATGTATTAGTTGTTTTTTATTATTTTTTAATTATCGTGTATTAGGGGTGCACAAAAAAAATGGTTTCGCATCCAAATCTGGATTCTTATTGAACCCGACTGTAAATTGCTTAACACTTTTCGTAAATTGATTCATAAACTGATTGTTTGTGCTGCAAAATGAGCGGCACGCTGCTTGTTTAGCACCTGTGCTCTCTCTCTACCTGAACTGTCCGGCGGCCATGTTGTCTCCTGTGAAGAGGCTGTTCCTGGCGTCGCGCAGGTTCTCCCGGAGCTTCTTGTCCAGCTTCTACGTCACACCAAGTGTTACAAAGCGGGTGTTCCTCCACAGTTACATTTCACCAAGGTCAGTCAGGCATGTGATTTGAACTTCATGAAAAATACTGAAAATAAGCCGGTGGACTGCGGACCCTGGTTTTTCAGCAATTGAACATGCAAAAAAGCACCATTGAAATATGTTTTAGTGTTTAAGAATTGAAAAATCCACAGGAACCACATGGGTTAGCCTACTCTATACAGTATTTACAACCTTACTAGTGTTCACTTCACAGCCACAGATGGTTCATCTAGTTATTGACATTATTTACACATTACTTTGTCTGTTTCAGTCACTATGTTATTTAGTCACTACAATAATGTGTTCACATCCACAGGAACCACATGGGTTAGCCTACTCTATACAGTAATTACAACCTTACTAGTGTTCACTTCACAGCCACAGATGGTTCATCTACTTATTGACATTATTTACACATTACTATATCTGTGTCAGTCACTATGTTATTTAGTCACTACAGTAAATGTGTTCACATCCACAGGAACCACATGGGTTAGCCTACTCTATACAGTATTTACAACCTTACTAGTGTTCACTTCACAGCCACAGATGGTTCATCTAGTTATTGACATTATTTACACATCACTATGTCTGTGTCAGTCACTATGTTATTTAGTCACTACAATAATGTGTTCACATCCACAGGAACCACATGGGTTAGTCTACTCTATACAGTATTTACAACCTTACTAGTGTTCACTTCACAGCCACAGATGGTTCATCTACTTATTGACATTATCAAAAACCGTACTCATTACGGGAAGTTGTTGGCAGGTATGGCAAAGAGACGGATCACGATTTCAACACACATTGTAGGTCGGAAAAAACAAAGAAAAACTGAAAATATGTTTTTATATTTTTACAGAGATAAAAAAAAAAGACGGATTTCCAACTATAGACGGAGACATCACATGCCTGAAAGGTTGACCTATATATATATATATATATATATATATATATATATATATATATATATATATATATACCCGGGACAGTATGGGTTAGCACCCCAGCCTGTATCTTTCGTGAGAAAGAACCCACATAAGCTACGGAAAACCCTACAGAGCAATACCCCCAGGAGATCCCGAGAGGGGGGGAGGATGAGATCTCCAATCGGACGGACCAAAGGTTAACGACCCCCGCAAACGAACTGACTACGAGTATGACATGTATCTGCGGCAAGCTGTGCAAAAATCAACGTGGCTTAAGAATCCATCAGGCCAGAATGAAATGTTTGGAGCGGGAGAGCGAGGTTCAACGCACAGGTCCTGGACCTGGTGAGACGCAGGAGGAGCCCGGACAGGAGACACCCCACAGATCCCAGTCCCTCCACGTACCAAAGTCTCTCAATCCCAGCAGAGTAGTTCCACAGCAGCGGATTAAATGGCCCCAAGCAAACAGACGGAGCGAGTGGCTGCAGTTTGATGAGGATGTGTCCAACATCATCCAAGCCACAGCCAAAGGAGATGTCGACAGCAGGCTCCAGGCAATGAGTACCATCATCGTCAGCTATGGCTCAGAAAGATTCGGACGGATGGAGAAGGGCAACACTGAGGCCACCCCCTACACCATGAACCGCAGGGCCACTAAGATACACCAACTGCGCCAGGAGCTTCGAACCCTCAGGAAACAGTTCAAGGGAGCTGCTGAGGAGGACAAACAACCTTTAGAAGAGCTGCGCAACATCCTGCGGAAGAAGTTGACAACTCTCCGCAGAGCAGAGTGGCATAGGAGGCGTGGAAGAGAGAGAGCTAGGAAGCGAGCAGTCTTCATTGCCAACCCCTTTCGGTTTGCTAAACAGCTGCTCGGGGACAAGCGCAGTGGCCGGCTCGAGTGCCCAAGAGAGGAAGTGAATCGCTTCCTCCAGAATACCATGAGCGACCCACTGAGGGGACAAGATCTAGGACCCAACAGAGCGCTCATCAGCCCTGCGCCACCAACGGCAGAGTTCCAGTTGACAGAGCCCAGTTTGAAGGAGGTTGAAGAGGTCATCAAGGCAGCCCGCTCAGCATCTTCCCCGGGCCCCAGTGGTGTACCTTACCTCGTCTACAAGCGCTGTCCAGGGCTTCTCAAGCATCTGTGGAAGACCTCGAAGGTGATCTGGCGAAGGGGGAGAGTGGCCGACCAGTGGAGGTGTGCAGAGGGAGTTTGGATCCCCAAGGAGGAGGACTCGAAAAACATCAACCAGTTTCGGACTATATCACTTCTGAGTGTGGAAGGGAAGGTGTTCTTCAGCATCGTCTCCCGAAGACTGACCGAGTTTCTCCTCACGAAC
>NC_084753.1:42910835-42955835 GCF_033978785.1 Entelurus aequoreus
GATATATAAAGATTTTTATTTACATCATTAATAATATATACATACTATTTTTTTTCTTCAATATTTTGTTTGCAATTGTTTTTTAATGTTCATTATTTATTTTAAGTTATTACAGTATACGTTATATAAGTTATTACAGTATATACTATATACCTTTTTTTTTGATTAATTTTTTAAATTAATTTTGGCCAAATGAGGCGCATTTAAATTGTTTACACACACTTGTTATTTCATATGTTGGCCAGAGGGGGAGCACTTCAAATTGTTACACACACACTTGTTATTTCATATGTTGGCCAGAGGGGGAGCACTTCAAATTGTAACACACACTTGTTATTTCATATGTTGGCCAGAGGGGGAGCACTTTTAAAAAGCGACACACAGTCAATTGGAAAAATTCCTCCTTTTTGGGACCACCCTCATTTTGATAGATTTCACCCACTAGGAGTGCAAATGAGACATTCTCTAATAGATCCGTATTGGGACCATGATTTATGTCATCACTTGTTCACACCTCCTCATATGGAAGATACTTTTCCTTGTTGATGTTGAAATACAAGAACACACACACACACACAGTAAATTCACCCTACAGACAGTCAAAACAAAACCTAGTCTTTGTCGCCACCTTCAGGACAAATGACACATTTCACCCAGCTTGTGCTCTGTGTCGTCAGCTACCATATAAACACACAAGCTAACCCATCCATCCATCCATTTCCTACCGCTTGTCCTAACCATTCGATCCAATTCCCATTCCTGGAGTGACGATTCAATTCAGAATCAAATCTCCATTCAAAGCAGTTTTCACAAACATTTAAACTAATGTTTCTTCAGTTTTGAGTACAGGCGCTTTAAAGGCCTACTGAAACCCACTACTACCGACCACGCAGTCTGATAGTTTATATATCAATGATGAAATCTTAACATTATAACACATGCCAATACGGCCGGGTTAACTTATAAAGTGACATTTAAAATTTGCCGCTAAACTTCCGGTTCGAAACGCCTCTGCGGATGACGTATGCGCGTGACGTAGCCCGGCGAACACGGGTATGCCTTCCACATTGAAGCCGATACGAAAAAGCTCTGTTTTCATTTCATAATTCCACAGTATTCTGGACATCTGTGTTCGTGAATCTGTTTCAATCATGTTCATTGCATTATGGAGAAGGAAGCCAAGCAAGCAAAGAAGAAAGTTGTCGGTGCGAAATGGACGTATTTTTCGAACGTAGTCAGCCACAACAGTACACAGCCGGCGCTTCTTTGTTTACATTCCCGAAAGATGCAGTCAAGATGGAAGAACTCGGATAACAGAGACTCTAACCAGGAGGACTTTTGATTTGGATACACAGACGCCTGTAGAGAACTGGGACAACACAGACTCTTACCAGGATTACTTTGATTTGGATGACAAAGACGCAGACGTGCTACTGTGAGTATGCAGCTTTGGCTTTTTTTTGCGTATGTACGTAACTTTTTTAAAATATATAAGCTTTATGAACCTTGGGTTAGGTGAACGGTCTTTTGGGCTGAGTGATTGTGTGTGTTGATCATGTGTTTGAATTGTATTGGCGTGTTCTATGGAGCTAGGAGCTAGCAGAGGAGCTAGGAGCTAGCATAACACGTACCGTACCTTACGTGCGCGTCACGTACGTAACTTTTTAAAAATATATAAGCTTTATGAACCTTGGGTTAGGTGAACGGTCTTTTGGGCTGAGTGATTGTGTGTGTTGATCAGGTGTTTGAATTGTATTGGCGTGTTCTATGGAGCTAGGAGCTAGCAGAGGAGCTAGGAGCTAGCATAACAAACACGCAGGTGTTATTATGCAGGATTAATTTGTGGCATATTAAATATAAGCCTGGTTGTGTTGTGGCTAATAGAGTATATATATGTCTTGTGTTTATTTACTCTTGTAGTCATTCCCAGCTGAATATCAGGTACCGTGAGTATGCAGCCTTGGCTGCTAAACATTCGATAACTTGACCGTATGTGCGCGTCACGTACGTAACTTTTTAAAAATATATAAGCTTTATGAACCTTGGGTTAGGTGAACGGTCTTTTGGGCTGAGTGATTGTGTGTGTTGATCAGGTGTTTGAATTGTATTGGCGTGTTCTATGGAGCTAGGAGCTAGCAGAGGAGCTAGGAGCTAGCATAACAAACACGCAGGTGTTTTTATGCAGGATTAATTTGTGGCATATTAAATATAAGCCTGGTTGTGTTGTGGCTAATAGAGTATATATATGTCTTGTGTTTATTTACTGTTGTAGTCATTCCCAGCTGAATATCAGGTCACCCTCGGCTCTCACAGCATCTTCCCTATCTGAATAGCTTCAACTCCCCACTAGTCCTTCACTTGCACTTTACTCATCCACAAATCTTTCATCCTCGCTCAAATTAATGGGGAAATTGTCGCTTTCTCGGTCCGAATCTCTCTCACTTCATGCGGCCATCATTGTAAACAATAGGGAACTTTGCGTATATGTTCAACTGACTACGTCACGCTACTTCCGGTAGGTGCAAGCCTTTTTTTTATCAGATACCAAAAGTTGCAATCTTTATCGTCGTTGTTCTATACTAAATCCTTTCAGCAAAAATATGGCAATATCGCGAAATGATCAAGTATGACACATAGAATAGATCTGCTATCCCCGTTTAAATAAAAAAAATTCATTTCAGTAGGCCTTTAAACAGGCTTTTTTTTTTTTTTTTTTTATAAATAAAAAAGAACATATATATTTTTAAGACTGGCAGTCTTAAAAATATATTTTATTTAAAATTAATTTAAAAAAATTTTAAATAAAAAATAACTTAAAATTAATAATAACAATTTATATTATGTATTTAAAAATTATAAATTGTATTATAAATGTACAGTTTAGGTCACAAAAACAAATTTTTTCAATTATAAATTTCATTTTTTTTTCTGTGTTAGAAAAATTATAAAACACAATTAAAAAAATGTATTGATTTTTTTTTATTGTATTTATTTTTTAAGACATGGCAGGATTTAAAAAAAATATATATACATTTTTATTTCATGTATAAGTTGTTTATTATTTTTGAATTATCATGTAATAAGGGTGCACACAAAAAAAGGTTTCACATCCAAATCAGGATTCTTATTGAACCCGACTGTAAATTGATAAATACTTTTCGTAAAATTGATTTAAAAAAACAAATAAAATAAACATATATATATATATACATGTGTATGCATATATGTATACATATGTTTTTTTAAATACTTTTTTTGGGGGGAAATTATGAAATGATTTAGAATCGAGATTGAGGAATCGGGATTAGAATGTGAATCCATTTTTTGGTAGCATTTTTTAGAATGCTAGCTTCTTTTTTTTTTTTTTAAACTAATGCAGGCAAACCTACACCTCACTCATATTTGATACTTGCTGCATGCTAACGTGAGCAGGCTAGCATTTTAAAACTCATTTTTCAAGAGTAATGTATTGTAATACTTGACGACTGTTACGGTTAGCATTTTAACACGCTAACTGGAGCTTGCTAGCTTTTTTTTTTTACAGCTAGTTTAGCAGGCATACACCTCAGTCTCATATATTTTGGTGTTTCACTAATGCTAACTGTGAACATGCTATTGTTAGCCTTTTTTTTAGCCAGTTTAGCTCATATTTGGCCAGCGTGCTAACAGTTCGGGGTGTGAATCTTTGGGCAGCAGCTAAAGATTTGAAGCGGACTGAAAGGGACAAACGGTAGAAAATGGATGGATGGAAGGATGGATGAGCACCTGACAGATCCTGTCCATGTTCTCCTCTGAGGGCATGACAAAGTAGATGGCCGGGACATCGGGAATGGGATCTCTGTCGGAGTGAAGCAGCCTGAAGACACAAGAAGACCTTTAGAGTCCGATGTTTTTCTGTCAGTGTGTGTATGTGTGTGTGTGTGTGTGTGTGTGAGTGTGTGTGTGTGTGTGTGTGTGTGTGTGTGTGTGTGTGTGTGTGTGTGTGTGTGTGTGTGTGTGTGTGCGTGTGTGTGTGATTACAGGTGCAGCGTGATGCCCATGTCTCGCAGCTCTTTGACGGACAGCAGAGGTGAGATGATGTCCTGACCGAAGCGGTCGTAGATCAGCACCTGGCGGCAAACAGGTCACATGACTCTTATTGTGGCGGGGAAACGCGCGCCCACAAAGACCGGTTTACCTTCCATACTGGCTCTGCTGCGGTGTTCTTCACAGGAGGAGCGTTGAAGTTCAGCATGCGCCTCAGAGCCACTAAGACAAACAAGAGCACACAGAACACCTAAAATAGCCACTTGCAACACTCCTGGAAATAAAACAAAAATATGTAATATTTTAGGGGGAAAACTGTTATTAAAAAAGACAAAAAAACTGCTCCTTTAAAATATATATAAACAAACAAAAAAAAATTTAAAATATATTTTTAAAAATATATTTTTTTAAATGCCAAATTTCGGAAAACAATGATATAAATCCCCCCTTAAAAAATCTAACGGAATTAATACAATAAAAACTTTTTTTTATTTTTTTATATTATTGCATAAAAACTGCCAGTTTAAAAATAAATGAAAAAGAAAAACATTATTAACATTAAAACATTTTTCTCTTAAAAATGAAATATATTTTTTAATTAATACAAAAAAAATAACATAATTAATATTATTAATTACTATTTTTTGGGGGGCTAAAACAAAAATCCTCAAGTATATAAAAAAAAAAGTTTGACAAATTTTAATACATAAAGGAACTGCCAGTTAAATAAAGCAATTCATTTTATTTTTTTAGCAACATTAATATGTATATATATATATATATATATATATATATATATATATATATATATATATATATATATATATATATATATATATATATATATATATATATATATATGAATATATATATATATATATATATATATATATATATATATATATATATATATGAATATATATATATATGAATATATATATATATATATGAATATATATATATATATGAATATATATATATATATATATATATATATATATATATATATATATATATATATATATATATATATATATATATATATATATATATATATATATATATACACACACATAAAAACTGTCAGTTTTAAAGCCCCTGTACTCAAAACTAAAGAAACATGAGTTCAAATGTTTATGAAAATACTCACTAAATAAGAGCGACATAAATATTTTTTTTAGCTGATTGTCGTGGCCTAAAATACCCACTTACAACAATCTTAAATTTTTTTTAAAAAATACATATTTTTGGGGTGGAAAAATTGTTATCAAAAAAGACAAAAAACAGCCACTTTAAAAATAAAAAAACAAAAAAATATAATTTAAAAAAATGTTTTTAAAAACATTTTAAATTGTTTTTTTTAAATATATATAAATCGCCCCCCCAAAAAAATAAAATCGAACTGAATTAATACAGTAAAAAAATAATTTGAAAAATGTTATTGAATAAAAACTGCCAGTTTAATAAATCAATGACAAAAAACACATTAACATAAAAAAATTTAAAAAAAATATTTTAAAAAAATTGTAAAACTAACTGCATTAATATTATTAATGAAAATGTTTTTTTTGCTAAAACAAAAACCCTCAAGTATTACATTTTTTTAATAATATATAACACACACACACACACACACACGTACTATATATATATATATATATATATATATATATATATATATATATATATATATATATATATATATATATATATATATATATATATGTATGTGTGGGGAAAAAATCACAAGACTATTTCATCTTTACAGGCCTGTTTCATGAGGGGTTTCCTCAATCATCAGGAGATTTCCTGATGATTGAGGAAACCCCTCATGAAACAGGCCTGTAGATTTTTTCCCCACACATACATATTACGCTCTACCACGGCATCGAGCACTATTTTTTTGGATAATCTATTTAAGACATATATATATATATATATATATATATATATATATATATATATATATATATATATATATATATATATATATATATATATATATATATATATATATATATCAACTGCCAGTTTATGAACATACTCAGTAAATAAGATCGACATAAAACTTTTTTTTGCTGATTGTCGTGGCCGAAAATACCCAATTACAACACTCTTGAAAATAAAACCAAAAAATAAATATATATATATTTTTTACTTGTTATTAAAAAGACCAAAAACTGCCACTTAATTTTTATTTTTTATATCTTTTTTAAAACATTTAAAAATATATATATAATATATACATATTATATATATATATATACCGGTATATATATATATATATATATATATATATATATATATACACATACATATTATATATATATATATATATATATATATATTATATATATATATATACCGGTATATATATATATATATATATATATATATATATACACATACATATTATATATATATATATATATATATATATATATATATATATATATATATATATATATATATATATTTTTTTTTTTTTTTTTTTCAACTACCAAGTTATATTACTGTAAAGTGTACGGCTGCGGAATTAGTGCAAACAGTGTCACATTCCAAGTTATAAAACTTGGTTTTATAACTGTATAACCCTTTTAAACAGTTACAAACTCGAAACAAAGGTCCTCGTATTTAATACACTTTTTTTTCTGGCTGCCTGAAATATTGTTGCACATTCTTTTATAACATGTCGAGTCCTCAAATACAGAATGATTAGCAGGCTCAATATTAAATTGTATTAATTGATAGAGAAGGTATGTCTCCCGGCTGGCCTGGGAATGCCCCGGGATCTCCCGGGAAGAGCTGGACGAAGTGGCTGGGGAGAGGAAAGTCTGGGTTTCCCTGCTTAGGCTGCTGCCCCCGCGACCCCACCTCGGATAAGCGGAAGACGATGGATGGATGGATGGGTTTAAACATTGCCATGCAGCAATATGAAGACCATTAACTTGTACTACATGTACATACAGAATCCATCCATCCATCCAATTTCTACCGCTTGTCCCGTTCGGGATATCAGCAGCATTTATTCTATGTAATGTTTATACACTACCCAGAAGGCTTAGCGCCGTGGACAGGAACAGGAAATAGGTCTGAGTACGTAAAATACTGTACAAATGTGTAAACCTCACTTATTTATTGTTAATGACATATATTCTAATAATTAAATAATAATTAAATAATAATAATAATAATAATAACTAAATAATTTGCTTTGTCACAATAACTATCCTGGGAAAACATTTGTTTTTCCTTTTCCCTTTATTTTTTCTACCTACCTCCCTCGGCAAACATCGATGTACACATCCTGTTTAAAGTCAGCCTTCAAAATAAAAGGACAATAAAACACGGAAAACACATAAGCTAACTCATCCATCCATCCATTTTCTACCGCTTGTCCTAACCATTCGATCCAATTCCCATTCCTGGAGTGACGATTCAATTCAGAATCAAATCTCCATTCAAACCAGTTTTCACAAACATTTAAACGAACGTTTCTTCAGTTTTGAGTACAGGCGCTTTAAACTGGCTTTTTTTTTTGTATACGTTTTTTTTAACATATACATTTTTAAGACTGCAAGTCTTAAAAAAAATTGTTTTCAATAAAAATAGAAATATATATTTTTTTTAAATAAAAAAAAACAACCTAAAATTAATAATAACAATACATATAATTTATTTACAAATTATAATTTGTATTATAAATGTACAGTTTAGGTCATAAAAACACATGTATTAAATTATAAATGTATTTTTTTCTGTGTTAAAAAAAATATAATAATTTAATAATAAAATAATTTTTTATTGTATTTATTTTATACAAAATATATATTGCATTTATTTATTCATGTACTACATGTCACGTACAGAATCCCTCCATTTTCTACCGCTTGTCCTGTTCGGGGTATCAGAAGCATTTCTTCTATTTAATGTTTATACACTACCCAGAAGGCTTAGCGCCGTGGACAGGAACAGGAAATAGATCTGAGCTACGTTGGTAAGTACGTAAAATACCAAATGTGTAAACCTCACTTATCTATTGTTAATGACATATATTCTAATTTGCTTTGTCACAATAACTATCCTGGGAAAACGTTTTTTGTTCCTTTTCCCTTTATTTATTTCTACCTACTTCTCTCGGTGAACATCGATGTACACATCCTGTTTAAAGTCAGCCTTCAAAGTAAACATCGATGTACACATCCTGTTTAAAGTCAGCCTTCAAAATAAAAGGACGACACTAAAGCACGGAAAATCCCGTCTTTGGGCGATATATAATCACGGTTTACCGCGATGTATGCTACGATTAAACAGATAAAAGGCAAAGTATGTCGACGTTAAGGAAATTATTTGGTAAGAAAAAGAGCATTAGCCGCGTAGCTAGCAGCTGGCTAATTCGCTCGAGCAAAGCTCGTTTAAACTTGTCCTGTGTGAAAGTAGACATGTTGGACGGTTTGCGGTTCAAACATCGGCAGGCTTTGTCGCTGAGGGAAAAGACGGTTAGGAAAGAGTAGAAAAGCAGACTTTAAAACGGTACCTGTCTGCTTCTCGCGAACAGACGCCGCCATGTTGGATGTTGTTGTGGGCGGGGAAGAAGCGGCGATGACGTGGCGGCGCAGGGAAAACAAAGACGTTACAAAAGCGAAGATGCGTCACTCTGATGCCTTTTCGTGAACGACTTGCCAGGACCGACATGTGCCCTTTTTTTTTTTTTTTTTTTTTTAACTCTGCGTTACCGAAAGACAACGGTATTCTACATAGACATCTTATAAGACAGTAGACGCAGCGTTTGCAGCTGTGACGCGAGAAATTGGGCCGCCATCTTGAAGTGGTGATGAAGAGGAGCGTTGAAGCAACCTAAACTGACAGTTGACAGGTAGAAAACAAAGATGCTAAACTGACAGTTGACAGGTAGAAAACAAAGATGCTAAACTGACAGTTGACAGGTAGAAAACAAAGATGCTAAACTGACAGTTGACAGGAAGAAAACAAAGATGCTAAACTGACAGTTGACAGGTAGAAAACAAAGATGCTAAACTGACAGTTGACAGGTAGAAAACAAAGATGCTAAACTGACAGTTGACAGGTAGAAAACAAAGATGCTAAACTGACAGTTGACAGGTAGAAAACAAAGATGCTAAACTGACAGTTGACAGGAAGAAAACAAAGATGCTAACCTGACAGTTAACAGGTAGAAAACAAAGATGCTAAACTGACAGTTGACAGGTGGAAAACAAAGATGCTAAACTGACAGTTGACAGGTAGAAAACAAAGATGCTAACCTGACAGTTGACAGGTAGAAAACAAAGATGCTAAACTGACAGTTGACAGGTAGAAAACAAAGATGCTAAACTGACAGTTGACAGGTAGAAAACAAAGATGCTAAACTGACAGTTGACAGGTAGAAAACAAAGATGCTAAACTGACAGTTGACAGGTAGAAAACAAAGATGCTAAACTGACAGTTGACAGGTAGAAAACAAAGATGCTAAACTGACAGTTGACAGGAAGAAAACAAAGATGCTAACCTGACAGTTAACAGGTAGAAAACAAAGATGCTAAACTGACAGTTGACAGGTGAAAAACAAAGATGCTAAACTGACAGTTGACAGGTAGAAAACAAACATGCTAACCTGACAGTTGACAGGTAGAAAACAAAGATGCTAAACTGACAGTTGACAGGTAGAAAACAAAGATGCTAAACTGACAGTTGACAGGTAGAAAACAAAGATGCTAAACTGACAGTTGACAGGTAGAAAACAAAGATGCTAAACTGACAGTTGACAGGTAGAAAACAAAGATGCTAAACTGACAGTTGACCGGTAGAAAACAAAGATGCAAAACTGACAGTTGACAGGTAGAAAACAAAGATGCTAAACTGACAGTTGACGGGTAGAAAACAAAGATGCTAAACTGACAGTTGACGGGTAGAAAACAAAGATGCTAAACTGACAGTTGACGGGTAGAAAACAAAGATGCTAAACTGACAGTTGACAGGTAGAAAACAAAGATGCTAAACTGACAGTTGACAGGTAGAAAACAAAGATGCTAAACCGACAGTTGACAGGTAGAAAACAAAGATGCTAAACTGACAGTCGACAGGTAGAAAACAAAGATGCTAAACTGACAGTTGACAGGAAGAAAACAAAGATGCTAAACTGACAGTCGACAGGTAGACAACAAAGATGCTAAACTGACAGTTGACAGGTAGAAAACAAAGATGCTAAACTGACAGTTGACAGGAAGAAAACAAAGATGCTAAACTGACAGTTGACAGGTAGAAAACAAAGATGCTAAACTGACAGTTGACAGGTAGAAAACAAAGATGCTAAACTGACAGTTGACAGGAAGAAAACAAAGATGCTAAACTGACAGTTGACAGGTAGAAAACAAAGATGCTAAACTGACGGTTGACAGGTAGAAAACAAAGATGCTAAACTGACAGTCAACAGGTAGAAAACAAAGATGCTAAACTGACAGTTGACAGGTAGAAAACAAAGATGCTAAACCGACAGTTGACAGGTAGAAAACAAAGATGCTAAACTGACAGTTGACAGGTAGAAAACAAAGATGCTAAACTGACAGTTGACAGGTAGAAAACAAAGATGCTAAACTGACAGTTGACAGGTAGAAAACAAAGATGCTAATCCGACAGTTGACAGGTAGAAAACAAAGATGCTAAACCGACAGTTGACAGGTAGAAAACAAAGATGCTAAACCGACAGTTGACAGGTAGAAAACAAAGATGCTAAACCGACAGTTGACAGGTAGAAAACAAAAATGCTAAACCGACAGTTGACAGGTAGAAAACAAAGGTGCTAAACCGACAGTTGACAGGTAGAAAACAAAGATGCTAAACTGACAGTTGACAGGTAGAAAACAAAGATGCTAAACTGACAGTTGACAGGTAGAAAACAAAGATGCTAAACTGACAGTTGACAGGTAGAAAACAAAGATGCTAAACTGACAGTTGACAGGTAGAAAACAAAGATGCTAAACTGACAGTTGACAGGTAGAAAACAAAGATGCTAAACTGACAGTTGACAGGTGGAAAACAAAGATGCTAAACTGACAGTTGACAGGTAGAAAACAAAGATGCTAAACTGACAGTTGACGGGTAGAAAACAAATATGCTAAACTGACAGTTGACGGGTAGAAAACAAAGATGCTAAACTGACAGTTGACAGGTAGAAAACAAAGATGCTAAACTGACAGTTGACAGGTAGAAAACAAAGATGCTAAACTGACAGTTGACAGGTAGAAAACAAAGATGCTAAACTGACAGTTGACAGGTAGAAAACAAAGATGCTAACCTGACAGTTGACAGGTAGAAAACAAAGATGCTAAACTGACAGTTGACAGGTAGAAAACAAAGATGCTAAACTGACAGTTGACGGGTAGAAAACAAAGATGCTAACCTGACAGTTGACAGGTAGAAAACAAAGATGCTAAACCGACAGTTGACGGGTAGAAAACAAATATGCTAAACTGACAGTTGACGGGTAGAAAACAAAGATGCTAAACTGACAGTTGACAGGTAGAAAACAAAGATGCTAAACTGACAGTTGACAGGTAGAAAACAAAGATGCTAAACTGACAGTTGACAGGTAGAAAACAAAGATGCTAAACTGACAGTTGACAGGTAGAAAACAAAGATGCTAACCTGACAGTTGACAGGTAGAAAACAAAGATGCTAAACTGACAGTTGACAGGTAGAAAACAAAGATGCTAAACTGACAGTTGACGGGTAGAAAACAAAGATGCTAAACTGACAGTTGACAGGTAGAAAATAAAGATGCTAAACCGACAGTTGACGGGTAGAAAACAAAGATGCTAAACCGACAGTTGACGGGTAGAAAACAAAGATGCTAAACTGACAGTTGACAGGTAGAAAACAAAGATGCTAAACTGACAGTTGACAGGTAGAAAAAAAAGATGCTAAACTAAACAGTTTAAAATAATAAATTCATAATATATACAATAATATATTCAACCACCCATTTTCTACTGCTTGTCCCTTTTTGAGGTATTGTAACAATATTATGTCGGATATTTTTATTTCTATATTATGAGTGAAATAAATAATTGAAAATAGTTGATTAATAATATAAGTATACAATCTTATATTATAAAATATTTAACTCATATTGTAAATTTTAAAAAATATATATTTGATTAACATTATATAAACTGAAATATTAAAAATAATAAATTAAATATATCTAATAATAGTTTATACAATCATATATTTTAACAATTTTATGTCTGATACCTATAATAGATTTGATTAATAATATGTACCATAATGTATTACATAATATATTATAGATCGAATTATTATTTAAAATAATACATTACATATATTTAATCATTAATACATACAATAATATAGTTGTACAATATTATGTCTGATATTTGTATTTCTATATTATGAGTCAAATAATTGAAAATAAATATTTGATTAATAATATAAGTATACAATCTTATATTATAAAATATTTAACTCATATATTGTAAATACAAATATATATATTTGATTAACGTATTATAAACTGAAATATTAATAATAGTAAATTAAATATATTTAATAATTTATAAAATCATATATTTTAACAATATTATGTCTGATGCTTGTATTTATACGTTATTATTGAAATATATCATTGAAAAATAATAGATTTGATTAATATGTACCATAATGTATTATAAATTTAATCATTATTTAAAATAATACATTACATATATGTTTAATCATTAATATATACAATAATATATTTGAACAATATTATGTCTAATATTTGTATCCATGTATTATAAATCAAATAAATCGTTAAAAATAATACATTAAATATTTGATTAATACTATATGTATACAATCTTATATTATAAAATCACATATTTAACTCATATATTGTAAATTAAATCAAATAATATATTTGATTAACATATTATAAACTGAAATATTTAAAATAGTAAATTAAATATATTTAATAATTTATACAATTATATATTTTAACATTATGTCTGATATTTGTATTTATATATTATAAATGAACTACATAATTGAAAATCAATATATTTGATTAATAATCTAATTATTTAAAATAGTAAATTACATATATTTATCATTAATATATTTCAACAATCTTATGTCGAATATTTGTATCTATATATTATAAATCAAATAAATACATAAAATATCATAAATATTTGATTAATAATATATACAATAATCAATGATTATGAACCAAACAAATGATTATTCAAAATAAAAAATTAAATAAATAGATTTAATAGATACAACATATTTTTCTCTTTATGTATTGTGAACTTGTTATTTTTTGTGGCGTTTTTGTTCTGCAGTGGAACAATTTGACGGAGTCCAACAAGGAGAAGACGTGACATTTATTGCTAATGCCTGAAGGGAAAGTCCAAGGAATGAAACATGACATCATAATAACACACAACATATGCATGAAGAAGAAGAAAGAATGACGTAGCTGTGATAATGCTGCTGACAGACAAGCCCCGCCTCCTGGCCCCGCCTCTACGGCAGGAGGTGCACCTGGTGGCTGACCGCCTGCTCCATGCACTTCTTGAAGGCCTGGTAGGAGGAGGTGGCGGGCAGGAGGAGGACGTTCTGGTCAGGCTTGCTCTGCGGGAAGAGACTCTCCTCCTCGCCGGGGGCGGAGCCTGGAGGGTGCAGGAAGGAGATGGAGGGCGGAGGGAGGAGGCCGGTGGCCGGCAGCCTCTCGCTCTTTGTGCTGAAGCGCAGGAGGTCCTGCAGGGAGACGGAGCTGCGTCCGGCTGAGGGGGACGCGGGCCGGCGGTCAAGGACACTTTCAAGAAGGAGGAGGAGCTAAACCTCACCTTCGCACTCAAACAGGAAGTGTCTCCAGTAGCCCACGGCGGACGTCTCTCGGCCCACGCGCTCCTCCTGCGGCGAGAAGTCGGGGGCGAAGAGCCCGGCCAGCGTCTGCGCCGACAGCTGGAGCTCCGCCTGGCAGAAGACGGAGCAGAAGGCGGCGGGAAAGAGCTGCACCTGCAAGAGCAAGACACACCTTTGCTAGCGCCACCTGACGGACGACCACGCCCACCAGCTGCTCACCTGCTCAAAGACGCCCAGGGTCTGCAGGCCTTGTCGGAACCTGCGGGAGGACGCCATCCATCAATCAATCAATCCACCCTCAACCAATTATCAATCAATAAATCCACCCGTCCATCAATGCATCACCAATGAATCAATCAATCTATTAATCAATTATCAATCAATCATCAATAAATTGTCCATCACCAATCAATTCAAAGATCTTATACTGTGAATAAATCATCTATTAAATAACTATCAATCCACCGTCAACCAATTATCAATCAATAAATCCACCCATCCATTAATCAATCATCAATAAATCGTCCATCACTAACCAATCTAACAATGTTATAAATAAATCCATCTATTAATTAACTATCAATTCATCCACCGTCAACCAATTATCAATCAATAAATCCACCCGTCCATCAATCCGTCATCAATGAATCTATTAATCAATTATCAATAAATTGTACATCAACAATCAATTCAACGATCTTATACTGTAAATACATCCATCTATTAAATAACTATCAATCCACCGTCAACCAATTATCAATCAATAAATCCACCCGTCCAACAATCCATCATCCCCAATCAATCCAACAATAGGTTATCAATAAATCCATCCATTAATCAACTATTAATTAATCCACCGTCAACCAATTATCAATCAATAAATCCAACCATCAATAAATCATTAATCAATCGGTCATCAATAAACCCATTCATCATCAATCAATCAATCAGTTATCAATAAATCCATCCATTAATCAATCTACCAGTCGTCAATAACCCATATGCAATCAATCCATTAATCCCTCATCAATAAATCCCTCCATTATCAATAAATCCATTAATCAATTATCAATCAACCAACAATAAACTAAAAATCTATCATTCAGTCATCAATATATCCACCAACTAATCAACCCGTAACCAATTATAAATCAATAAATCCACTTGTCCATTAATCAATCATCAATAAGTCCATCTATCATCAATCAAATTATTAATAAACCCATCATTAAATCGCTTTTTAGCAATCAATCCAACAATCTGTTATTAATAAATCCATCCATATCAATCAATTAATCCACCAATCAACCAATTATCAATCAATAAGTCCATCTATCATCAATCAAATTATTAATAAATCCATCATTAAATCGCTTTTCAGCAATCAATCCAACAATCTGTTATTAATAAATCCATCCGTATCAATCAATTAATCCACCAATCAACCAATTATCAATCAATAAGTCCATCCATCATCAATCAAATTATTAATAAACCCATCATTAAATCGCTTTTTAGCAATCAATCCAACAATCTGTTATCAATAAATAATAATAATAATAATAGATTTTATTTGTAAAAAGCACTTTCCATTGATCAAACAACCTCAAAGTGCTACAGTGTATTAAAAATATAAATGAAAAGATAATAAAAATAAAAACTAGAAGTAGCACGCATATATCTAAAAAAAGCCTTTTTTAAAAAGAAGGGTTTATAAGCCTTTTTTAAAAGCATCCACAGTCTGTGGTGCCCTCAGGTGGTCAGGGAGAGCGTTCCACAAACTGGGAGCGGCGCAGCAGAAAGTCTCCCATTAAATCCATCCATATCAATCACTTAATCCACCAATCAACCAATTATCAATCAATAAGTCCATCTATCATCAATCAAATTATTAATAAACCCATCATTAAATCGCTTTTCAGCAATCAATCCAACAATCTGTTATCAATAAATAATAATAATAATAGATTTTATTTGTAAAAAGCACTTTCCAATAATCAAACAACCTCAAAGTGCTACAGTGTATTAAAAAAATAAATGAAAAGATAATAAAAATAAAAACTATAACTAGCACGCATATATCTAAAAAAAGCCTTTTTTAAAAGCATCCACAGTCTGTGGTGCCCTCAGGTGGTCAGGGAGAGCGTTCCACAGACTGGGAGCGGCGCAGCAGAAAGTCTCCCATTAAATCCATCCATATCAATCACTTAATCCACCAATCAACCAATTATCAATCAATAAGTCCATCAATAAATCCATCGGTCAATGTGTGTCTTCCCACAATGCAAAGCGGCGCTCACCTCTGCAGGGGCAGCTGCATCCTGGCGATCAGCAGGAAGCTCACCAGGTCCTCCACCAGGGCGCCTTGTTCCTGGAGGCTCCCGATTGGTCGGTTGCAGCCCGCCACCTCCAGGAAGTCCTTGCTGGCGGCCATGGCGTCCCTCAGCTGCTCCACAGACTCCGCCTGCGCCATCTGAAGGCGGCCGATGGACGTGGCGCTGAGGCAAACCCGCCCGCCGCACGTGCGTGTGTGTGTGTGTGTGTGTGCGGTACTCACCCTGAGAACTTGGCGGCTCAGGTGCGTGTCGGGCGTCATGTGAGCGATGCTGAGCGGGCGATTGGGCGGGTAGTTGAACAGGCACTGGTAGAGCGCCGGCGAGAAGAAGCCCACGTGCGGCGCGCCGTAGACCATGGCGAGGGCCAGCAGGCAGCCGGCGTCGAAGTACTGGTCGTCACGGAGAGCTGCGCACGACACCGCAAAGAGTCAGGCGTGGGACCGCGGGTCCACTTGCGGTCTCGGTCCTTACCCTGGGAGTCCAGCGCCAGGTTTTTACATCCATCCGGACCCTCGAACAGCGGAGAGTCCTGAATCTGCTGCACCAGGACCTTGAAGAAGTACTTCCTGGCCGTGTCGCCGCTCCAAGGGCTGCTGCGAAACGCCCGCTGGTGGTCTCGGAACCTGCACGAAGATGGCGACTGTTGACAGCGGAAGGTCAGGAGGCCCCTCCCACGTGAACGCACCTGACGGACAGACGCCGCGCGGGGTCGAAGTCTGGCCCCCTGATTAGCTTCACGGCGGCCGCCAGCGCCTGCTCCTTGCTCACCTCCACCCGCACCTGGGCCCGCAGCTGGTGGGGAGGGACTAACGCCCGCAGGAGCTCCTCGGGTGATCCTGACGCCGCAGGTAGCGACGGCCTGGGAGACGCCGCAAGACAGTGAGGCCACGCCCACATGCAACCAGCCCCTTGTTTACCTTTTGCAGCTGAGGCTTGGGGGGGAGGAGCTCAGGGGACTCTGGGGCAGCCGGCTCAGCCTCCTCGTCGACACCTGAGGAGACGCAGCCAGGGACGCTGTGTTGGATGCCAAATCATCAATCAATCCATCTATCGTCAATTGACCAATCATCAATCGATTTAGCCATCCAACTTTCTCACAATAAATATTAATCAATCATCAAAAAAATTCCGTCCATTAACCAATCATCAATCATCAATAACTCCATCCAACAATCGATCATCAATAAATCACGAACAGATTTATCCACCATCAACCAATTATCAATCAATACATCTATATATTTTCAAGCAACCCATCACTTATCAATAATTAACTATCAATCAATCCACTGTCAACCAATAATAAATACATCCATCTGACCATCAATCAATCACCAATAAATCCATCCACCGCCATTAAATCCTATAATCAATTATCAATCGATCATCCATCAATCAGTCATTATTAATCCATCATACATTCACCTACTAATCAATCATCAACCAATCATCAATCGATCACTTTCATCTACCAGCAAACTGTTAATTATTCATTAATAAACTCATACATCAATCAGCATGGATGGATGGATGTGTGAATGGATGGATGAGTGGATGACAGATACATGGGTGAGTGAGTGGATGGATGGTGGATGGGTAATTGGATGGATGAGTGAATGATAAATAAATGGGCGAGTGAGTGGATGGATGAATGACTGGATGAGTGGGTGAATGATGGATGAGTGGATGATAGATAAATGGGTGGATGGGTGAGTGAGTGGATGGATGAATGGGTGAATGATAGATACATGGGTGAGTGAGTGGATACATGGGTGGATGGATGAGTGAGTGGATGGATAAATGAATGGATGTGTGGATGGGTGACTGGGTGTGGATGAATTGATGGGAGAGTGGATGGATGAATAAATGGCTGGATGGACGAGTGGGTGAATGGATGGATGAGTGGATAATAGATACGTGGGTGGATGGGTAAGTGAATAGATGGGTAGATGAATGGATGGATGAATAAATGGCTGGATGAGTGTGTGAATGGATGGATGAGTGGATAAATTGGTGGATGGATAAGTGGGTGAGTGGATGGATGAATGGGTGAATGATAAATACATGGGTGAGTGAGTGGATACATGGGTGGATGGATGAGTGAGTGGATGGATAAATGAATGGATGTGTGGATGGGTGACTGGGTGTGGATAAATTGATGGGAGAGTGGATGGATGAATAAATGGCTGTATGGATGAGTGGGTGAATGGATGGATGAGTGGATAATAGATACGTGGGTGGATGGGTAAGTGAATAAGTGGGTGAATAGATGGGTAGATGAATGGATGGGTGAGTGGATGGATGAATAAATGGGTGGATGAGTGTGTGAATGGATGGATGAGTGGATAAATGGGTGGATGAGTGGATGGATAAGTGGGTGAATGGATGGATGAGTGGGTGAATGATGGACGAGTGGATGATAGATAAATGGGTGGATGGGTGAGTGAGTGGATGGATGAATGGGTGAATGATAGATACATGGGTGAGTGAGTGGATACATGGGTGGATGGATGAGTTAGTGGATGGATAAATGAATGGATGTGTGGATGGGTGACTGGGTGTGGGTAAATTGATGGGAGAGTGGCTGGATGAATAAATGGCTGGATGGATGAGTGGGCGAATGGATGGATGAGTGGATAATAGATACGTGGGTGGATGGGTAAGTGAATAAGTGGGTGAATAGATGGGTAGATGAATGGATGGGGGAGTGGATGGATGAATAAATGAATAAATGGCTGGATGAGTGTGTGAATGGATGGATGAGTGGATAAATGGGTGGATGGATAAGTGGGTGAATGGATGGATGAGTGGGTGAATGATGGATGAGTGGATGATAGATAAATGGGTGGATGGGTGAGTGAGTGGATGGATGAATGGGTGAATGATAGATACATGGGTGAGTGAGTGGATACATGGGTGGATGGGTGAGTGAGTGGATGGATAAATGAATGGATGTGTGGATGGGTGACTGGGTTTGGATAAATTGATGGGAGAGTGGATGGATGAATAAATGGCTGGATGGATGAGTGGGTGAATGGATGGATGAGTGGATAATAGCTACGTGGGTGGATGGGTAAGTGAATAAGTGGGTGAATAGATGGGTAGATGAATGGATGGATGAATAAATGGCTGGATGAGTGTGTGAATGGATGGATGAGTGGATAAATGAGTGGATGGATAAGTGGGTGAGTGGATGGATGAATGGGTGAATGATAGATACATGGGTGAGTGAGTGGATACATGGGTGGATGGATGAGTGAGTGGATGGATAAATGAATGGATGTGTGGATGGGTGACTGGGTGTGGATAAATTGATGGGAGAGTGGATGGATGAATAAATGGCTGGATGGACGAGTGGGTGAATGGATGGATGAGTGGATAATAGATACGTGGGTGGATGGGTAAGTGAATAAGTGGGTGAATAGATGGGTAGATGAATGGATGGATGAATAAATGGCTGGATGAGTGTGTGAATGGATGGATGAGTGGATAAATGGGTGGATGGATAAGTGGGTGAGTGGATGGATGAATGGGTGAATGATAAATACATGGGTGAGTGAGTGGATACATGGGTGGATGGATGAGTGAGTGGATGGATAAATGAATGGATGTGTGGATGGGTGACTGGGTGTGGATAAATTGATGGGAGAGTGGCTGGATGAATAAATGGCTGGATGGATGAGTGGGTGAATGGATGGATGAGTGGATAATAGATACGTGGGTGGATGGGTAAGTGAATAAGTGGGTGAATAGATGGGTAGATGAATGGATGGGTGAGTGGATGGATGAATAAATGGGTGGATGAGTGTGTGAATGGATGAATGAGTGGATAAATGGGTGGATGAGTGGATGGATAAGTGGGTGAATGGATCAATGAGTGGGTGAACGATGGATGAGTGGATGATAGATAAATGGGTGGATGGGTGAGTGAGTGGATGGATGAATGGGTGAATGATAGATACATGGGTGAGTGAGTGGATACATGGGTGGATGGGTGAGTGAGTGGATGGATAAATGAATGGATGTGTGGATGGGTGACTGGGTGTGGGTAAATTGATGGGAGAGTGGCTGGATGAATAAATGGCTGGATGGATGAGTGGGTGAATGGATGGATGAGTGGATAATAGATACGTGGGTGGATGGGTAAGTGAATAAGTGGGTGAATAGATGGGTAGATGAATGGATGGGTGAGTGGATGGATGAATAAATGGCTGGATGAGTGTGTGAATGGATGAATGAGTGGATAAATGGGTGGATGGATAAGTGGGTGAATGGATGGATGAGTGGGTGAATGATGGATGAGTGGATGATAGATGAATGGGTGGATGGGTGAGTGAGTGGATGGATGAATGGGTGAGTGGATTGATGAATGAATGGCTGGATGAATGAGAGAATGATAGATACATGGGTGAGTGAGTGGATGGATGAATGTATGTATGGATGGCTGGATAAGTGTGTGAATAGATAAATACATGGCTAAATGAATGGAAGGATGATGGATGAGAGGATGATAGATGAATGGCTGGGTGGGTGAGTGAGTGGATAAATGGGTGGATGGATGAGGGAGTGGATGGATGAATGAACGGATGTGTGGATGGGTGACTGGGTGTGGATAAATGGATGGGAGAGTGGATGGATGAATAAATGGCTGGATGGATGAGTGGGCGAATGGATGGATGAGTGGATAACAGATACATGGGTGGATGGGTAAGTGAATAAGTGGGTGAATAGATGGGTAGATGAATGGATCGGAGAGAGTGGATGGATGAATACATAGATGGATGAGTGGGTGAATGGATGGATGAGTGGATAACAGATACATGGGTGGATGGGTAAGTGAATAAGTGGGTGAACACATTGGTAGATGAATGGGTGGGTGAGTGGATGGATGAATACATGGATGGATGAGTGGGTGAATGGATGGATGAGTGGATAACAGATACGTGGGTGGATGGGTAAGTGAATAAGTGGGTGAATAGATGGGTAGATGAATGGGTGGGTGAGTGGATGGATGGATGAGTGGATAAATGGGTGGATGGATAAGTGGGTGAATGGATGGATGAGTGGGTGGATGAATGGATGAGTGTCTGGATGAATGAATGTGTGAGTGGGTGGGTCACCTCTGCCATCAGTGGCCTTGGCACAGTCAGGACAGGCCCAGTCTTGGGTGTCCACGCTGAGACCGGAACACTTCCTGTGAGTTCCTCTGGATCCACACAGCCGGCAGCGGATCACCTGGAACCACCTGGAAGACGCCGTCGCCGCGGCGACGAGAAACGGGCGTAACTGAGCGGGCGTCGGCCAGAGGGCGCGAGTCGGCGCGCGAACGCGGACCGTGTCTTACCCGCCCTGGGCGGAGTGCGCGCGTCCACAGTCGTTGAGGCAGAAGTGGGCGTCGCAGTTGGTGTAGACCTCCAGCAGCTCAGAGTAGGCGTGGGCCTCCAACTCCCATGATGCATCTCTGCACAAGCACACGCCCCCTCAAACACATCTATTTGTCTGCACACAGACCGGGTTCTATTTGCACACAGACCGGGTTCTATGTGCACACAGACCGGGTTCTATGTGCGCAGTGTGTGTGTGTGTCACATGTGTGTAGTGTAATGTTTGTAGTGTGTGTGTGTGTAGTGTAATGTGTGTATGTGTGTAGTGTAATGTGTGTACCTCTCTGGCATGTATATTCCCATACGCTTCATCTCCTCCTGGTACTCCTCCTTGTTGTTACACAGTGTGCACCTGAAGAAGAACACGCCCGCACTGTGCGCTTGGCGCTGACACACACACACACACACACACACACACACACACACACACACACACACACACACACACACACACACACACACACACACACACACACACACACACACACACACACACACACACGTACGCACACACACACACACATTAGGGCTACAAATCTAATAATTGGATGAGATTTATATTTTCTTGCTCCAATTAATCGAAGGTTAAAAAAGATCAACAAAATGTAAAAAATAAATAGATAAAAGGCAAAACAAAGTAAATAAAAAGTAAAAAGAAGGTCAAATGAGTTTATTGAAGGTAAATCAAATATCAAATAAGGTAAATAGAAGGTAAAAAATATCAACACAATGTAAAAAAAAAAGGTCAAAAGAAAGTAAAAGATTAATTGAAATGAAAAGTAGTAAATAAAAGGTAAAATAAAGTAAATACAAGTAAAAAGAAGGTCAAATAAAGGTCAAAGAATGTAAATTAAAAAGTAACTACAAGGTTAAAAAAGATCAACAAAAGGTGAAAGATTGTAACTAGAAGGTAAAAAAGATCAACTAAAGGTAAAATATTGTAAATAGAAGGTAAAAAAGATTAAACTAAAGGTAAAAGATTGTAAATAGAAGGTAAAAAAGATCAACAAAAGGTAAAAGATTTTTAACTAGAAGGTAAAAAAGATCAACAAAAGGTAAAAGATTGTAAATAGAAGGTAAAAAAGATTAAACTAAAGGTAAAAGATTGTAAATAGAAGGTAAAAAAGATCAACAAAAGGTAAAAGATTGTAACTAGAAGGTAAAAAAGATCAACAAAAGGTAAAAGATTGTAACTAGAAGGTAAAAAAGATCAACAAAAGGTAAAATATTGTAAATAGAAGGTAAAAAAGATCAAAAAAAGGTAAAAGATTGTAACTAGAAGGTAAAAAAGATCAACAAAAGGTAAAATATTGTAACTAGAAGGTAAAAAAGATCAACAAAAGGTAAAATAAGGTTAATAGAAGGTAAAAGAAGACAAATAGAAATTAAAGTAGTAAATAAAAGGTAAAAGAAAGTAAATACAAGTAAAAAGGTAAAATAAGTTTATTGAAGGTCAAAGACCAAATAAGTTAAATAGAAGGTAAACAATTTAAACAAGAAGTAACTACAAGGTTAAAAAAGATCAACAAAAGGTAAAAGATTGTAAACAGAAGGTAAAAAAGATCAACAAAAGGTAAAACATTGTAAATAAAAGGTAAAAAAGATCAACAAAAGGTAAAATATTGTAAATAATAGGTAAAAAGATCAACAAAAGGTAAAATATTGTAAATAAAAGGTAAAAAAGATCAACAAAAGGTAAAAGAAGGTTAATAGAAGGTAAACGAAGACAAATAGAAATGAAAGTAGTAAATAAAAGGTAAAAGAAAGTACATAAAAGTAAAAAGGTAAAATAAGTTTATTGAAGGTCAATCAAAGACCAAATAAGGTAAATAGAAGACAAAAGCAAATAGAAAAGGTTATTTATTGTAAGTATTTTCCCTAAATACACAATGAGGGTAAGGATGAGCGATATTAACCATCTCATAATATACTATATCACTAATAACAAGTTACTTAATGATATCATATCAATATTTATCATCGTTTCATAATATTATTAATAATACGTTGAGGCCGTGGTAAAGTGATGTTACCTGCACACAGTCCCTGTGGAACCAGCTGCCGTGACAAGATGGACACTTGAGGACGTGGTAGGACAGGACCGGGTCCAGGGAGTCCAGACACACTGAACACGACCGCACCAGACTCAGGTCGGAGGTCACGCATACAGACTGAGAGGGACTGTGGTCGGGACAGTAAGACCTGAACCGTGACACACGCACACTGGGGTTAGAAGTGGGTCAAAGGTCGGAGCAGAGGTGCGTACGTACGGGAAATGTCCTGTGAACTGAGAGATGAACTTGTGTTGGCGTCCACACGGGAAGTGCACCATCTTCCTGCAGCTTGTTACGTTGCAGCCCACACACGCTCCTTTCTTCTTGCACACGCAGCACGTCTGACACACACACACACACACACGTCAGCGCCGCCTGGCCGGCAGGTCAAAGGTCACGGGCGACACTCACCAGGCGGGCCGAGCGCCGACTCTCGCTCTTGATGTCGTCCACCAGGAAGCCCAACACACCCTCGTCCTCCTTGCCGCGCTGGTACACGCCGCAGGACGTCAGCTGCAAGGGGAGGGTCAGAGGTCACGGTGTTGACGTGAACACACACACACACACACACACACACACACACACTGACCAGACAGAAGTAGTGCACAGACAGGTTGTGCTCCTGCACACGCATCTTGTCCCCAAACAAGGCGGGGTCGTCTTCTGAGCTCCTGCACAGGACACAAGCTGCACAAGAACAATTCATCATCATTATTATTATTATTATGATACTACTTTGACCTGCCAGTCTCTAATAAACAATCAAATACATACTTTGTTTGTTCAATTCAATGACAAATCACACAAAAAAAGGCGAATAACTGAAATAACAAATGTTTTGATTACATTTTTTAATAAAAAAACTGCAAGACTTTTAAACACATACAATTAAAAACATATTTTTCAATTATTAAATAAATAACTACATAAACAAAAACGGACTTTTAATACAATTTCATTTGAATAAAAACACACAAAACCTGGCGGTCATAAAAACACATTTTGGAATAAATATATAAAAGTAAAGAATTTTTTTTTTTTTCGATTGCAAAAATTATATATAAATAACCGAATAAATAAAATTATATATATATTTTTAATTGGATTAATTTCCATTTTTAAAAAATTGTATATTTATTTTATATATTTTTTAATCGATGAATAAAATGAAAATATTTTTTAGATAATTTAGAACAGGGGTCACCAGCGTGGTGCCCGCGGTGCCCGTAAGGACCAGATGAGTAGCCCGCTGGCCTGTTCTAAAAATAGCTCAAAGAGCAGCACTTACCAGTGAGCTGCCTCTATTTTTTACATTTTATTTATTTACTAGCAAGCTGGTCTCGCTGTGCCCGACATTTTTAATTCTAAGAGAGACAAAACTCAAATAGAATTTGAAAATCCAAGAAAATATTTTAAAGACTTGGTCTTCACTTGTTTAAATAAATTCATTATTTTTTTTACTTTGCTTCTTATAACTTTCAGAAAGACAATTTTAGAGAAAAAAATACAATTTTAAAAATGATTTTAGGATTTTTAAACACATATACATTTTTACCTTTTAAATTCCTTCCTCTTCTTTCCTGACAATTTAAATCAATGTTCAAGTACATTTATTTTTTTTATTGTAAAGAATAATACATCAATTTTAATTTAATTCTTCATTTTAGCTTCTGTTTTTTCGACGAAGAATATTTGTGAAATATTTCTTCAAAGTTATTATGATTAAAATTCAAAAAAATTATTCTGGCAAATCTAGAAAATCTGTAGAATTTAAATTTAAATCTTATTTCAAAGTCTTTTGAATTTCTTTCAAAATTTTTGTTCTGGAAAATCTAGAAGAAATAATGATTTGTCTTTGTTAGAAATATAGCTTGGTCCAATTTGTTATATATTCTAACAAAGTGCAGATTGGATTTTAACCTATTTAAAACATGTCATCAAAATTCTAAAATTAATCTTAATCAGGAAAAATTACTAATGATGTTCCATAAATTCTTTTTTAAATTTTTTCAAAAAATATATAAAATAAATAAACAATTATTTTTTTTAATGGAAATTAATGTAATTAAAAATATATATATAATTTTATTTATTCGGTTATTTATATATAATTTTTGCGATCGAAAAAAAAAAAATTCTTTACTTTTATATATTTATTCCAAAATGTGTTTTTATGACCGCCAGGTTTTGTTTGTTTTTATTAAAATGAAATTGTATTAAAAGTAGGGATGTCCGATAATGGCTTTTTGCCGATATCCGATATGCCGATATTGTCCAACTCTTTAATTACCGATACCGATATCAACCGATATATACAGTCGTGGAATTAACACATTATTATGCCTAATTTGGACAACCAGGTATGGTGAAGATAAGGTACTTTAAAAAAAAAAATGAATCAAATTAAATAAGATAAATAAATTAAAAACATTTTCTTGAATAAAAAAGAAAGTAAAACAATATAAAAACAGTTACATAGAAACTAGTAATTAATGAAAATTTGTCAAATTAACTGTTAAAGGTTAGTACTATTAGTGGACCAGCAGCACGCACAATCATGTGTGCTTACGGACTGTATCCCTTGCAGACTGTATTGATATATATTGATATATAATGTAGGAACCAGAATATTAATAACAGAAAGAAACAACACTTTTGTGTGAATGAGTGTAAATGGGGGAGGGAGTTTTGTAAGTGTATCTTGTGTTTTTTATGTGGATTTAATTAAAAAAAACAAAAAAAAAACTAAAAAAAAAACGATACTGATAATAAAAAAAACGATACCGATAATTTACGATATTACATTTTAACGCATTTATCGGCCGATGATATCGGCAGACCGATATTATCGGACATCTCTAATTTTAATACAAAAAAAACCTGCCAGTCTTAAAAAAAAATATTTTTTTATAAATACAACTAAAAACTATTTTGTTCTATTAAATAAAAAAAAAACAATTCCACATTTTTCAACCTATTCAAACCATTCCACCATCCTGGAAATTCAAACTATCATTTTTCCAAGTTCAAAAAATTCCAGGAATTCCCATTTTTTTCACCCTTTTTTCTGGCGACTACTCCTCCCACATTTTCCGACCGACTTCAACCGTTCCACCGTCAAAACATTCCTCTTAGTCAGGACAAAAAAAACAAGTTGGTTCAAGGACTTGAAAAATTTCCCGGTTTTCCCGAAATTCCGTAATACTATTTTTTAATTAAAAAACTGTTACCACTTCAACATTTCTTGACCCATTTAAACAATTCCAACACCGACCAATTCAGCTCATTCAGGACATTCCTGCTCCTGATCATTTCCCCCCAGATTTCCAGGAAGTTCCACCATTGGAATGAATGGGACATTTTCCCAACTTGCACAAATCCCACATTTTCCAACCTACTCAAACCATTGCAACATCAACACATTCAACTAATCCTGGACATTCAAACTAACACTTTCCCGAGTTCCAAACCAAATTCCGGTTTTCTTGGAAATTCAAACTCTACAACATTCAAACCCTTCCTACATTCTGTCAGCATTTCACTTCAACTTCAGCCTTGGAGCATTCACACCTCATCTGGTTATAGTTATGTTCATCACTCACACTCATCCTCCATTTTGCCGCCGGTCTCTCCCTGCGGGTGTCGGACTCTCTTCATGCCGGTCGAAGAATGTGCAGCCTCCGGTGTCGAAGGTCACCTCGGTCCCAAAAAATCAGACCAGATGCCGGGTGTCCTGCGTTATAGAAATCGTATAAGAAAACATAAATATTAAGAAAACATCTTAATATTAGGGGTGTAACGGTACGTGTATTTGTATTGAATCGTTTCGGTACGGGGGTTCCGGTTCGGTTCGGCGGTGTACCGAACGAGTTTCCACACGGACATATTAAGTAGCGTAACGCGCGTTTTGTGTCAACAATGCACACCGAGGCACAACACACGTCATGCTAGCAGCTAACAGGCTAGGATACACTGACCATACGTCCTCTTTTCAGGGCGGAGTTTCTTAAATGCCTCAAATGTCCGGCATTTTGAGTTAGGGTTGCGTGTATTTTCTATGTACGTTCAGGGTTAAGAAGGGGTTAAAAACAAAACAACAGCAGCATTGGTGAGTGAGGGGCAGAGAGAGAGAGAGAGAGAGAGTTATGATAAACGCGCATGCGTCGCCAGACTCTGCTTTTTAACCATATATTTATCACATTTAATTTTGTATTATCTATAGCAGGGGTGACAAAAGTGTGCCCCGGAGGCCATTTAAAGGCCCACGGCACATTCTAAAAATACTATTAAAATAAACAAAAACATAACAAAAGTGAAATAAAAAAAGCTTAAAGGTTAAATGTACTTTAGAAAAAGTTGCAATGTTGACTATTAAAACAAAAGCTGTTTTTTTTTTCTTTCAAACTGTCATTGCTCAAAACATAATATTGAATCAAAATCAATGTTATTATGAATTATTTACCTATCCAAGGTTCCCATTACTTCACATCAAATATTCCACTAAGAAAAATATTTTCGGTGGAAGATTTTGCAAATTTGGTAAATAAAAAACCCCAAAAATGTATATTTTGTTGTTTTCTTACTGTACCGAAAATGAACCGAACCGTGACCTCTAAACCGAGGTACGTGCCAAACCGAAATTTTTGTGCACCGTTACACCCCGACTTAATATAAAAATTGTATCTGCAAAACAACCACCATATAAATATTTAAAGAATATATATATAGTCAATAAAATACACATACAAATATAAATACTCAATAATAAAATATAAATAGTCAACAAACATATGTAATTATTGGAAAATAATCACTAAAAAAAATTATAAATATATATACGAATGCAGCTGAGATAGGCTCCAGCACCCCCCGCCACCCCAAAAGGGACAAGCGGTAGAAAATGGATGGATTGATGGATATATAGTTAATAAAATACACATACAAATATAAATACTCAATAATAAAATATAAACAAACATATATTAATATGTAATAATTGAAAAATAATCACTAAAAAAATTGATATATACACGAATGCAGCTGAGATAGGCTCCAGCACTCCCCGTGACCCCAAAAGGGACAAGCGGGAGAAAATGGATGGATTGATGGATATATAGTTAATAAAATACACATACAAATAGAAATACTCAATAATAAAATATAAATAAACATATATTAATATGTAATAATTGAAAAATAATCACTAAAAAAATTGATATATACACGAATGCAGCTGAGATAGGCTCCAGCACCCCCCGCGACCCCAAAAGGGACAAACGGTAAAAAAAAATGGATGGATGGATATATATGCAATAATAATCATTTAATTTAGTGTCATGTATATCAATAATAATATGTTCTTTTTTGTTGTACTTGGGAAAAACAGGATGAAATAAGAATATATATTCGCTAAAGGACGAATAGAAGAGTGAAAAAGTGACATTTGTGAGTAAAAAGGGAAGCTAACGGACGCACGGTGTCCATGCTAGCTAACATAAGATAAGACACAAGAACAACGTTTCTGACCAATGTTACCGTTAAAATAGTGTGAAAAAAAACAACCTACTTTGACATTCGGGATTTAAGTTGTCACTTTGCAGGCATTTTGTGGACCTTTTTGAAAAGGATTGTTTTGTTTACTAACGTCGACCACTTTTGAATTTCCCTCTCCACAGAAACATTGCGTCATTTCCGCTTCCGCTTCTTCCTTGCGTTTCTTTCCCAATCGCTGGCGCCCCCTGCCGACTGCAGCCGTGTTGCGCACTTCTTTTGAAAATATAAGTCTATTCTTTGACATTATTTTGGTATATATATGTATTATAATTATATTATTGTATATGTTTTAACGTAATTTTTAATTTGTTTTTTGTTCAAATGTATTGACAAAAATAAATGTTATGTATAAATGTTTATATGTATTTTATTTTAAACTATAGAGATTAAATAATACTATACATATGTTTTATGCTAAACCTAATTAATCTTATATAAATACATATATATGCAAATATATGTATATCATTTTTGAAATTGTAATATAGTTTTAGTTATATAAAATATATGTTATTTAGGTTGAACAATTATATATATATAATTATATGTTAAATCTAATGAACAAAAACTTATATGTACACATATATACATACATGTATATGGTATTATTTGTTAGATTTAACATAGAAATAGGTATAATATTATTGTATTTGAATATTTCAAAATGAGATACATATAATTTATTTTTGTTAATAAAGTCAACATAAAATATATACGTATGAGAAATATGACACATACATATGACGTTACTTTTATATATATATATATATATATATATATATATATATATATATATATATACATATGTATATATATATATATATATATATATATATATATATATATATATATATATATATATATATATATATATATATATTTTTTTTTTTGTTTTTTTTTTTGTTGTTGTTGTTTTTTTGTTTTGTTTCAACCATGTTTTGAAACAAAGAGGAAGTTGCGTAATTGCGAGCAAGTCGTCATTTCATGTATGGTGTGATTTTATTTTGAAAATGCTGATAGTTACTTCGTTTCAGCCATGTTTTGAAACAAAGAGGAAGTTGCGTAATTGAGAGCAAGCTGTCATTTCCTGTATGGTGTGATTTTATTTTGAAAATGCTGACAGTTACTTCGTTTCAGCCATGTTTTGAAACAAAGAGGAAGTTGCATAATCACCAGCAAGCTGTCATTTCCTGTATGGTGTGGTTTTTTTTTGAAAATGTTGATAGTTATTTCGTTTCAGCCATGTTTTGACACAAAGAGGAAGTTGCGTAATTGCGAGCAAGCTGTCATTTCCTGTATGGTGTGGTTTTATTTTGAAAATGTTGTAAAGTTATTTTGTTTCTAGCCATGTTTTGACACAAAGAGGAAGTTGCGTAATTGCGAGCAAGCTGTCATTTCCTGTATGATGTGATTTTATTTTGAAAATGTTGATAGTTATTTCGTTTCAGCCATGTGTTGAAACAAAGAGGAAGTTGCGTAATCGCCAGCAAGCTGTAATTTCCTGTATGGTGTGATTTTATTTTGAAAATGTTGATACAGTTAGATCGTTTCAGCCATGTTTTGAAACAAAGAGGAAGTTGCGTAATTGCCAGCAAGCTGTCTTTTCCTGTATGGTGTGGTTTTATTTTGAAAATGTTGATAAAGTTATTTTGTTTCAGTCATGTTTTGAAACAAAGAGGAAGTTGCGTAATCGCCAGCAAGCTGTCATTTCCTGTATGGTGTGGTTTTATTTTGAAAATGTTGATAAAGTTATTTCGTTTCAGCCATGTTTTGACACAAAGAGGAAGTTGCGTAATTGTGAGCAAGCTGTCATTTCCTGTATGGTGTGGTTTTATTTTGAAAATGTTGTAAAGTTATTTTGTTTCAGCCATGTTTTGAAACAAAGAGGAAGTTGCGTAATCGCCAGCAAGCTGTCATTTCCTGTATGGTGTGGTTTTATTTTGAAAATGTTGATGAAGTTATTTCGTTTCAGCCATGTTTTGACACAAAGAGGAAGTTGCGTAATTGTGAGCAAGCTGTCATTTCCTGTATGGTGTGGTTTTATTTTGAAAATGTTGTAAAGTTATTTTGTTTCAGCCATGGGTTGAAACAAAGAGGAAGTTGCGTAATCGCCAGCAAGCTGTCATTTTCTGTATGGTGTGATTTTATTTTGAAAATGTCAGCCATGTTTTGAAACAAAGAGGAAGTTACGTAATCGCCAGCAAGCTGTCATTTCCTGTATGGTGTGATTTTATTTTGAAAATGTTGATAGTTATATTGTTTCAGCCATGTTTTGAAACAAAGAGGAAGTTGCGTAATCGCCAGCAAGCTGTCATCTCCTGTATGGTGTGATTTTATTTTGAAAATGTTGATAAAGTTATTTCGTTTCAGCCTTGTTTTGAAGCAAAGGGGAAGTTGCGTAATCGCCAGCAAGCTGTCATTTACTGTATGGTGTGATTTTATTTTGAAAATGTTGATACAGTTATATCGTTTCAGCCATGTTTTGAAACAAAGAGGAAGTTGCGTAATCGCCAGCAAGCTGTCACTTCCTGTATGGTGTGCTTTTATTTTGAAAATGTTGATAAAGTATTTCCTGTATGGTGTGATTTTATTTTGAAAATGTTGATAGTTATTTAGTTTCAGCCATGTTTTGAAACAAAGAGGAAGTTGCGTAATCGCCAGCAAACTGTCATTTCCTGTATGGTGTGATTTTATTTTGAAAATGTTGATAGTTATATTGTTTCAGCCATGTTTTGAAAAGGAAGTTGCGTAATCGCCAGCTAGCTGTCTTTTCCTGTGTGGTGTGATTTTATTTTGAAAATGTTGATAAAGTATTTCCTGATTTTATTTTGAAAATGTTGATAAAGTTATTTCGTTTCAGCCATGGTTTGAAGCAAAGAGGAAGTTGCATAATCGCCAGCAAGCTGTCATTTCCTGTATGGTGTGATTTTATTTTGAAAATGTTGATAAAAGTATTTCCTGTATGGTGTGATTTTATTTTGAAAATGTTGATAGTTATTTCGTTTCAGCCATGTTTTGAAACAAAGAGGAAGTTGCGTAATCGCCAGCAAGCTGTCTTTTCCTGTATGGTGTGATTTTATTTTGAAAATGTTGATAAAGTATTTCCTGTATGGTGTGATTTTATTTTGAAAATGTTGATAAAGTTATTTCGTTTAATTTTGAAACAAAGAGGAAGTTGCGTAATCGCCAGCAAGCTGTCATTTCCTGTATGGTGTGGTTTTATTTTGAAAATGTTGATAGTTATTTCGTTTCAGCCATGTGTTGAAACAAAGAGGAAGTTGCGTAATCGCCAGCAAGCTGTCATTTCCTGTATGGTGTGATTTTATTTTGAAAATGTCAGCCATGTTTTGAAACAAAACGGAAGTTGCGTAATCGCCAGCAAGCTGTCATTTCCTGTATGGTGTGATTTTACTTTGAAAATGTTGATAGTTATTTCGTTTCAGCCTTGTTTTGAAACAAAGAGGAAGTTGCGTAATCGCCAGCAAGCTGTCATTTCCTGTATTGTGTGGTTTTATTTTGAAAATGTTGATAGTTATTTCGTTTCAGCCATGTGTTGAAACAAAGAGGAAGTTGCGTAATCGCCAGCAAGCTGTAATTTCCTGTATGGTGTGATTTTATTTTGAAAATGTCAGTCATGTTTTGAAACAAAGAGGAAGTTGCGTAATCGCCAGCAAGCTGTCATTTCCTGTATGGTGTGATTTTGTTTTGAAAATTTTGATAGTTATTTTGTTTCAGCAATGTTTTGAAGCAAAGGGGAAGTTGCGTAATCGCCAGCAAGCTGTCATTTCCTGTATGGTGTGATTTTATTTTGAAAATGTCAGCCATGTTTTGAAACAAAGAGGAAGTTGCGTAATCGCCAGCAAGCTGTCATTTCCTGTATGGTGTGATTTTATTTTGAAAATGTTGATACAGTTATGTCGTTTCAGCCATGTTTTGAAACAAAGGGGAAGTTGCGTAATCGCCAGCAAGCTGTCATTTCCTGCATGGTGTGATTTTATTTTGAAAATGTTGATAGTTATCAGCCATGTTTTGAAACAAAGAGGAAGTTGCGTAATCGCCAGCAAGCTGTCATTTCCTGTATGGTGTGATTTTATTTTGAAAATGTTGATAAAGTTATGTCGTTTCAGCCATGTTTTGAAGCAAAGGGGAAGTTGCGTAATCGCCAGCAAGCTGTCATTTCCTGCATGGTGTGATTTTATTTTGAAAATGTTGATAGTTATCAGCCATGTTTTGAAACAAAGAGGAATTTGCGTAATCGCCAGCAAGCTGTCATTTCATGTATGATGTGATTTTATTTTGAAATTGTTGATAGTTATATTGTTTCAGCCATGTTTTGAAACAAAGAGGAAGTTGCGTAATTGCCAGCAAGCTGTCATTTCCTGCATGGTGTGATTTTATTTTGAAAATGTCAGCCATGTTTTGAAACAAAGAGGAAGTTGCGTAATCGCCAGCAAGCTGTCACTTCCTGTATGGTGTGATTTTATTTTGAAAATGTCAGCCATGTTTTGAAACAAAGAGGAAGTTGCGTAATCGCCAGCAAGCTGTCATTTCCTGTATGGTGTGATTTTATTTTGAAAATGTTGATAAAGTTATGTCGTTTCAGCCATGTTTTGAAGCAAAGGGGAAGTTGCGTAATCGCCAGCAAGCTGTCATTTCCTGCATGGTGTGATTTTATTTTGAAAATGTTGATAAAGTTATGTCGTTTCAGCCATGTTTTGAAGCAAAGGGGAAGTTGCGTAATCGCCAGCAAGCTGTCATTTCCCGTGCTGTCCAGCAGGGGGCGCCACAGATCGCGGCTGACTTTCTTCGTTCGCAACTTTTGAGTACGTTCGACGCGTCTCTTGTCACGTGACATTCGAGTGCGTTCTACGCGTCTCTTGTCACGTGACATAAGAGCGCCGACGGAAAAGAACAAAGCGTTTTATTTTGGCAACGTTGGCAGGGGAGGGGCGGGGCCTGCAGGTGAGGTCAGCGCTGACAGAGGATGCGGTGTGCGCGCGCGCTCCGGGGCGCGTTCCCGCCTACCCGCCCTCAGGTGCCGCAGTCACAGTCGCTGTTTGCCAGGCCGCCGCCGCCGTCATCTTCTTCCTCTTTTCCCCCGCGGCGCCGCTTCCTCCCGTCGGTCATGTTCAGCTGGGTGAAGCAGGAGCAGGGCGGCCGCAACAAGGAGGGCGAGATGTACCAGACGGTGACCGAGGGTCTGCAGAGCCTCTACAGCAAGAAGCTGCTCCCCCTGGAGGAGACCTACCTCTTCCACGACTTCCACAGTCCCGCCCTGGAGCCCGCCGACTTCCACAGCAAGCCCATGGTGCTGCTGGTGGGCCAGTACTCCACCGGCAAGACCACCTTCATCAGGTCCGTACGCCGCCGCCGCCGGACTCCCCGGCGAAACACGCGCATTCCACGTCGCCCCCGTCCACGTCGGCGCGGCGCGCGCTTTCGAGCGTCGAGCGAACGGGGCGACTTCGGACGAGGCCACGGCGGACAATTCGGCGCCGTTCGAACGACGGGAAACTCCGCGACGTGCTCGGGAAAGCGCGAGTTCGAATCCCGTCGCGTCGCCGTCCTCGACGCCCCGCTTTGATGCACTTCCGCAAACTCCTGCCTGGGAAGATCACAGCAAATGGACGTTAGGGCAACAGTGACGCCGTGCGTGTTTATTACGTACACGCCGAACGCGACGGCGAACGTAAATACCGTACAATCCACGTCCACTCTGGCGTAGAAATGCACAAGGACAGCGCGATCGGCGTGAACCTGTCAAATCAGCCGTTTTCCAACAGGAGTTTGGTGCGGTGTCGAAGTTGTTATGGTTGCCCTCTTTAAAGGCCTACTGAAATGAATTTTTTTTATTTAAACGGGGATAGCAGATCTATTCTATGTGTCATACTTGATCATTTCGCGATATTGCCATATTTTTGCTGAAAGGATTTAGTATAGAACAACGACGATAAAGATTGCAACTTTTGGTATCTGATAAAAAAAAGGCTTGCCCCTACCGGAAGTAGCGTGACGTAGTCAGTTGAACATATACGCAAAGTTCCCTATTGTTTACAATGATGGCCGCATGAAGTGAGAGAGATTCGGACCGAGAAAGCGACAATTTCCCCATTAATTTGAGCGAGGATGAAAGATTTGTGGATGAGTAAAGTGCAAGTGAAGGACTAGTGGGGAGTTGAAGCTATTCAGATAGGGAAGATGCTGTGAGAGCCGGGGGTGACCTGATATTCAGCTGGGAATGACTACAACAGTAAATAAACACAAGACATATATATACTCTATTAGCCACAACACAACCAGGCTTATATTTAATATGCCACAAATTAATCCTGCATAAAAACACCTGCGTGTTTGTTATGCTAGCTCCTAGCTCCTCTGCTAGCTCCTAGCTCCATAGAACACGCCAATACAATTCAAACACCTGATCAACACACACCATCACTCAGCCCAAAAGACCGTTTCCTTAACCCAAGGTTCATAAAGCTTATATATTTTTAAAAAGTTACGTACGTGACGCGCACATACGGTCAAGTTATCGAATGTTTAGCAGCCAAGGCTGCATACTCACGGTACCTGATATTCAGCTGGGAATGACTACAACAGTAAATAAACACAAGACATATATATACTCTATTAGCCACAACACAACCAGGCTTATATTTAATATGCCACAAATTAATCCTGCATAATAACACCTGCGTGTTTGTTATGCTAGCTCCTAGCTCCTCTGCTAGCTCCTAGCTCCATAGAACACGCCAATACAATTCAAACACCTGATCAACACACACAATCACTCAGCCCAAAAGACCGTTCACCTAACCCAAGGTTCATAAAGCTTATATATTTTTAAAAAGTTACGTACGTGACGCGCACGTAGGTACGGTATGTGTTATGCTAGCTCCTCTGCTAGCTCCTAGCTCCATAGAACACGCCAATACAATTCAAACACATGATCAACACACACAATCACTCAGCCCAAAAGACCGTTCACCTAACCCAAGGTTCATAAAGCTTATATATTTTAAAAAAGTTACGTACATACGCAAAAAAAAGCCAAAGCTGCATACTCACAGTAGCACGTCTGCGTCTTTGTCATCCAAATCAAAGTAATCCTGGTAAGAGTCTGTGTTGTCCCAGTTCTCTACAGGCGTCTGTGTATCCAAATCAAAAGTCCTCCTGGTTAGAGTCTCTGTTATCCGAGTTCTTCCATCTTGACTGCATCTTTCGGGAATGTAAACAAAGAAGCGCCGGCTGTGTACTGTTGTGGCTGACTACGTTCGAAAAATACGTCCATTTCGCACCGACAACTTTCTTCTTTGCTTGCTTGGCTTCCTTCTCCATAATGCAATGAACATGATTGAAACAGATTCACGAACACAGATGTCCAGAATACTGTGGAATTATGAAATGAAAACAGAGCTTTTTCGTATCGACTTCAATGTGGAAGGCATACCCGTGTTCGCCGGGCTACGTCACGCGCATACGTCATCCTCAGAGGCGTTTCGAACCGGAAGTTTAGCGGCAAATTTAAAATGTCACTTTATAAGTTAACCCGGCCGTATTGGCATGTGTTATAATGTTAAGATTTCATCATTGATATATAAACTATCAGACTGCGTGGTCGGTAGTAGTGGCTTTCAGTAGGCCTTTAAACAGCGAGTAATAATATATCCAGGGACAAGCGGTAGAAAATGGATTGATGGATGGATTTGTTTGTGAGACGTCTGTAGATTTCACAGTCAAAAACTGTCAACTCACCAGAATTTGCAGTGTGTTTACTAAATATTACAGTAAATTGTAAAACCTTACCACTGTTTTTTTAGTCGACAGAATTGTACAGTAAAAATGATGGCAATTTTTGAATATATTATTAAACAGTATCTGGTGTTTTTTATGGAAAAAAATGGTAGCGTAGTCAACAGAATGTCACAGTAAAAATTATGGCAATTTTTTGAATATATTATCGTAAACTGTGCAACCTACTAATAAAAGTCTCAATCAATCAAATTGAAAAACAGTATGACTGTTTTTTTTTTACGAAAAAAACTGGTATCGTAGTCGACAGAATTTTACAGTCAACATTTTTAGAACATATAGTAAGTTGAAAAACGGTATCACTTTGTTATTTTTTTTTACGAATATACGTAGCTTAGTCGACTGCTTTTTAGAGTAAAAATGACATAGATTTTTTACAGATTAAAAACTGCCAACTTAGTCCCCGGAATTTTACAGTAAAAATTATGGCAATCTTTAGAACATATTACCGAGAATTTAAAAACAGTATCTGGTGTTGTCTTTGGAAAAAAATGGAAGCATAGTCAACAGAATGTTACAGTAAAAATTATGGCAGTTTTTTAAAAATATATCGTAAATTGAAAAACAGTATGACTGTTTTTTTTAACGGAAAAAACTGGTATCGTAGTCGACAGAATTTTACAGTAAACATTTTTAGAACATATCATAAATTGAAAAACGGTATCACTGTTTGTTTTTTACGAAAAAACGTGGCGGAGTCGACTGCTTTTTACGGTAAAAATTTGTGATTTTTTACAGATAAAAACTGCTAACTTAGTCCCCGGAATTTTGCAGTAAAAATTATGGCAATCTTTAGAACATTTTATCGAGAATTTAAAAACAGTATCTGGTGTTTTCTTTGGAAAAAAATGGAAGCATAGTCTACAATGTTACAGTAAAAATTATGGCAGTTTTTAAAAATATATTATCGTAAATTGAAAAACAGTATGACGGGGGTTTTTTTACGGAAAAAACTGGTATCGTAGTCGACAGAATTTTACAGTAAACATTTTTAGAACATATCGTAAATTGAAAAACGGTATCACTTTGTTATTTTTTTTAACGAAAAAACGTAGCTTAGTCCACTGCTTTTTAGAGTAAAAATCACAGATTTTTTACAGATAAAAACTGCCAATTTAGTCCCCGGAGTTTTGCAGTAAAAATTATGGCAATCTTTAGGACATGTTATCGAAAATTGAAAAACAGTATCCTGTGTTTTTTACGGAAAAAAATGGTAGCGTAGTCAACACAATTTTACAGTAAAAATTATGGCAATTTTTGGAATATATTATCGTAAATTGAAAAACAGTATCACTGGTTTTTTTTTATGGAAAAAAATGGTATCGTAGTCGACAGAATTTTACAGTAAACATTTTTAGAACATACCATAAATTGAAAAACAGTATCACTGTTTGTTTTTTACGAAAAAACGTAGCGTAGTCGACTGCTTTTTACAGTGAAATTACAGTGATTTTTTTACAGATAAAAACTGGCAACTTAATACCCGGAATTTTACAGTAAATATGGTAATCTTTAGAACATATTATCGAAAATTTAAAAACAGTATCTGGTGTTTTTTATGGGAAAAAATGGTAGCGTAGTCAACAGAATGTTACAGTAAAAATTATGGCAGTTTTTTAAAATATATTATCGTAAATTGAAAAACAGTTTCACTGTTTTTTTTACGGAAAAAAAAGGTATCATAGTCGACAGAATTTTACAGTAAACATTTTTAGAACATATCATAAATTGAAAAACGGTATCACTGTTTGTTTTTTACGAAAAAACATGGCGGAGTCGACTGCTTTTTACAGTAAAAATGTGTGATTTTTTACAGATAAAAACTGCCAACTTAGTCCCCGGAATTTTGCAGTAAAAATTATGGCAATCTGTAGAACATATTATCGAAAATTTAAAAACAGTATCTGGTGTTTTTTATGGGAAAAAATGGTAGCGTAGTCAACAGAATGTTACAGTAAAAATTATGGCAGTTTTTTAAAATATATTATCAAAAATTTAAAAACAGTATCAGGTGTTTTTTACGGGGGAAAAATGGTAGCATAGTCAACAGAATGTTACAGTAAAAATTATGGCAGTTTTTAAAAATGTATTATTGTAAATTGAAAAACAGCTTCACTGTTTTTTTTACGGGAAAAAATGTTATCGTAGTCGACAGAATTTTACAGTAAACATTTTTAGAACATATCATAAATTGAAAAACGGTATCACTGTTTGTTTTTTACGAAAAAACGTGGCGTAGTCGACTGCTTTTTACAGTAAAAAATTGTGATTTTTTACAGATAAAAACTGCTAACTTAGTCCCCGGAATTTTGCAGTAAAAATTATGGCAATCTTTAGAACATTTTATCGAAAATTTAAAAACAGTATCTGGTGTTTTCTTTGGGAAAAAAATGGAAGCATAGTCTACAATGTTACAGTAAAAATTATGGCAGTTTTTTAAAATATATTATCGTAAATTGAAAAACAGTATGACGTTTTTTTTTTACGGAAAAAACTGGTATAATAGTCGACATAATTTTACAGTAAACATTTTTAGAACATATCGTAAATTGAAAAACGGTATCACTTTGTTATTTTTTTAACGAAAAAACGTAGCTTAGTCGACTGCTTTTTAGAGTAAAAATGACAGATTTTTTACAGATAAAAACTGCCAACTTAGTCCTCGGAGTTTTGCAGTAAAAATTATGGCAATCTTTAGGACATGTTATCGAAAATTTAAAAACAGTATCCTGTGTTTTTTACGGAAAAAAATGGTAGCGTAGTCAACACAATTTTACAGTAAAAATTATGGCAATTTTTTAAATATATTATCGTAAATTGAAAAACAGTATCACTGTTTTTTTTTACGGAAAAAAATGGTATCATAGTCGACAGAATTTTACAGTAAACATTTTTAGAACATATAGCAAATTGAAAAACGGTATCACTTAGTTTTTTACGAAAAAACGTAGCGTAGTTTTTACAGTCAAATTACAGTGATTTTTTACAGATAAAAACTGGCAACTTAATACCCGGAATTTTACAGTAAATATTATGGCAATCTTTAGAACATATTATCGAAAATTTAAAAACAGTATCTGGTGTTTTTTTATGGAAAAAAATGGTAGCGTAGTCAACAGAATGTTACAGTAAAAATTATGGCAGTTTTTTAAATATATTATCATAAATTGAAAAACAGTATGACTTTATTTTTACGGAAAAAACTGGTATCGTAGTCGACAGAATTTTACAGCAAACATTTTTAGAACATATATTAAATTGAAAAACGGTATCACTGTTTGTTTTTTATGAAAAAACATGGTGGAGTCGACTGCTTTTTACAGTAAAAATTAGTGATTTTTTACAGATAAAATCTGGCAACTTAGTCCTCGGAATTTTACAGTAAATATTATGGCAATCTTTAGAACATATTATCGTAAATTTAAAAACAGTATCCTGTGTTTTTTTATGGAAAACAATTGTAGCGTAGTCAACAGAATGTTACAGTAAAAATTATGGCAATTTTTTGAATATATTATCGTAAATTGAAAAACAGTATCACTGTTTTTTTTTACGGAAAAAAATTGTATCGTAGTCGACAGAATTTTACAGTAAGTAGTATGGCCGTGATCGTATAGTGGTTAGTACTCTGCGTTGTGTGTAAAAATTATGGCAATCTTTAGAACATATTATCGTAAATTGAAAAACAGTATCTGGTGTTTTTACGGGAAAAAATGGTAGCGTAGTCAACAGAATTTTACAGTAAAAATTATGGCAATTTTTTGAATATATTATCGTAAATTGAAAAACAGTATCACTGTTTGTTTTTTTTACGGAAAAAAAACTGGTATCGTAGTCGACATAATTTTACAGTAAGTAGTATGGCCGTGATCGTATAGTGGTTAGTACTCTGCGTTGTGTGTAAATATTATGGCAATCTTTAGAACATATCGTAAATTGAAAAACAGTATCTGGTGTTTTTTACAGAAAAAAATGGTAGCGTAGTCAACAGAATTTTACAGTAAAAATTATGGCAATTTTTGGAATATTATCGTAAATTGAAAAACAGTATCACTGGGGTTTTTTTTACAGAAAAAAAACTGGTATCGTAGTCGACAGAATTTTACAGTAAAAATTACAGTGATTTTTTTTTTTACAGATAAATGGCAACTTAGTTCCCAGAATTTTACTGTAAAATATACAGCGTGTTTACAAAATATTACAGTAAATTGTAAAACCTTACCACTGTTTTTTTTAGTCGACAGAATTTTACATTAAACATTTTTAGAACATATCGTAAATTGAAAAACGGTGTCACTGTTTGTTTTTTACGAAAAAACGTAGTGTAGTCGACTGCTTTTTACAGTAAAAATGACAGATTTTTTACAGATAAATATTTTTTCCAATGGAAGTTTGGTATAATAACTTATTTTGTTTCTAGGTCTTAACATTCACTGCTGACAAAATGTTTACATTTAAAAAAAAAAATGTATGCGTACGCCAAATGTAACATCCATCCCATCCATCCATTTTCTACCGCTTGTCCCTTTCGGGGTATGTAACAGTGGACTTGAATATTAATAATAATAAAAACAATTAAATATTGTGTGCCTTTTTAGACAGTAATACCCACGTGGACTCTGTCTTTGAAATGTATGATGGCAGCACAATTGGTGTACCGTATTTTTCAGAGTATAAGTCGCTCCGGAGTATAAGTCGCACCTGCCGAAAATGCATAATAAAGAAGGAAAAAAACACATATGAGTCGCACTGAAGTATGTCACATTTTTTGGGGGAAATGTATTTGATAAAAGCCAACACCAAGAATAGACATTTGAAAGGCAATTTAAAATGTCTAAAGCAGTGGTCCCCAACCTTTTTGTAGCTGCGGACCGGTCAACGCTTGAAAATTTGTCCCACGGACCGGTGGGGGGCGGGGGGGGTATTTAAAAAAAAAAAAAAAAAAATAAAAAACATTTTTTTTACATAAATAAATACAATCATGTGTGCTTACGGACTGTATCCCTGTAGACTGTATTGATCTATATTGATATATAATGTATATATTGTGTTTTTTATGTTGATTTCATAAAAAAAAAATATATATATATTTTTTTACATAAATAAATACAATCATGTGTGCTTACGGACTGTATCCCTGCAGACTGTATTGATCTATATTGATATAGAATGTATATATTGTGTTTTTTATGCTGATTTCATAAAAAAAAAAAAAAAAAAAAAAAATTAAATTTCTTGTGCGGCCCGGTACCAATCGGACGGTCCGCGGCCCGGTAGTTGGGGACCACTGGTCTAAAGAATAGTGAACAACAGGCTGAATAAGTGTACGTTATATGAGGCATAAATAACCAACTGGCATGTTAACGTAACATATTATGGTAAGAGTCATTCAAATAACTATAACATATAGAACATGCTATACGTTTACCAAACAATCTGTCACTCCTAATCGCTAAATCCCATGAAATCTTATACGTCTAGTCTCTTACGCCAGTGGTCCCCAACCTTTTTGTAGCTGCGGACCGGTCAACGCTTGAAAATTTGTCCCACGGACCAGTGGGGGAGGGTGTATTTAAAAAAATTTTTAAAAAATAAAAATAATTGCGGCCTGGTGGTTGGGGACCACTGTCTTACGTGAATGAGATCAATAATATTATTGGATATTTAAACATTTTTTTTTTTTTTTTTTTTTTTTTAATTTTTTGCATAAATAAATACAATCATGTGTGTTTACGGACTGTATCCCTGCAGGCTGTATTGATCTATATTGATATAGAATGTATATATTGTGTTTTTTATGTTGATTTCATAAAAAAAAAAAAAATCTTTTTTTTTAAATTCTTGTGCGGCCCGGTACCAATCGCGGACCGATTGGTACCGGGCCGCACAAGAATAAAAAAAAAAATAAAAAAAATAACTGCGGCCTGGTGGTTGGGGACCACTGTCTTACGTGAATGAGATCAATAATATTATTGGATATTTTAAAAAAAAAAAATTTTTTTTTTTTTTTTTATGTAAAAAAAAAAAATAATTTTTTATTTTTTTTATTTTTTTTTACATAAATAAATACAATCATGTGTGCTTACGGACTGTATCCCTGCAGACTGTATTGATCTATATTGATATAGAATGTATATATTGTGTTTTTTATGTTGATTTCATTTTAAAAAAAAAATAAATAAATAAATAAATAAATAAATAAATTCTTGTGCGGCCCGGTACCAATCGCGGACCGATTGGTACCGGGCCGCACAAGAATAAAAAAAATAAAAAATAAAATAACTGCGGCCCGGTGGTTGGGGACCAGTGTCTTACGTGAATGAGATCAATAATATTATTGGATATTTAAAAAAAAAAAAAAATTTTTTTTTTTTTTTTTTTTACATAAATAAATACAATCATGTGTGCTTACGGACTGTATCCCTGCAGACTGTATTGATCTATATTGATATAGAATGTATATATTGTGTTTTTTATGTTGATTTCATTAAAAAAAATAAAAAAATAAAAAAATATATTTTTTTTTATTCTTGTGCGGCCCGGTACCAATCGCGGACCGATTGGTACCGGGCCGCACAAGAATAAAAAAAAATAAAAATAAAATAACTGCGGCCCGGTGGTTGGGGACCACTGTCTTACGTGAATGAGATCAATAATATTATTGGATATTTAAAAAAAATAAAATTTTTTTTTTTTTTTTTTTTTTACATAAATAAATACAATCATGTGTGCTTACGGACTGTATCCCTGCAGACTGTATTGATCTATATTGATATAGAATGTATATATTGTGTTTTTTATGTTGATTTCATAAAAAAAAAAAATAAATAAAAAATAATATTTTTTTTAATTCTTGTGCGGCCCGGTACCAATCGCGGACCGATTGGTACCGGGCCGCACAAGAATAAAAAAAAATAAAAATAAAATAACTGCGGCCCGGTGGTTGGGGACCACTGTCTTACGTGAATGAGATCAATAATATTATTGGATATTTAAAAAAAATAAAAATTTTTTTTTTTTTTTTTTTTTACATAAATAAATACAATCATGTGTGCTTACGGACTGTATCCCTGCAGACTGTATTGATCTATATTGATATAGAATGTATATATTGTGTTTTTTATGTTGATTTCATTAAAAAAAATAAAAAAATAAAAAAATATATTTTTTTTTATTCTTGTGCGGCCCGGTACCAATCGCGGACCGATTGGTACCGGGCCGCACAAGAATAAAAAAAAATAAAAATAAAATAACTGCGGCCCGGTGGTTGGGGACCACTGTCTTACGTGAATGAGATCAATAATATTATTGGATATTTAAAAAAAATAAAAATTTTTTTTTTTTTTTTTTTTACATAAATAAATACAATCATGTGTGCTTACGGACTGTATCCCTGCAGACTGTATTGATCTATATTGATATAGAATGTATATATTGTGTTTTTTATGTTGATTTCATAAAAAAAAATAAAAAATAAAAAATAATATTTTTTTTAATTCTTGTGCGGCCCGGTACCAATCGCGGACCGATTGGTACCGGGCCGCACAAGAATAAAAAAAAATAAAAATAAAATAACTGCGGCCCGGTGGTTGGGGACCACTGTCTTACGTGAATGAGATCAATAATATTATTGGATATTTAAAAAAAATAAAAAATTTTTTTTTTTTTTTTTTTTACATAAATAAATACAATCATGTGTGCTTACGGACTGTATCCCTGCAGACTGTATTGATCTATATTGATATAGAATGTATATATTGTGTTTTTTATGTTGATTTCATAAAAAAAAAAAAAAAAAATATATATATATTTTTTTTAATTCTTGTGCGGCCCGGTACCAATCGCGGACCGATTGGTACCGGGCCGCACAAGAATAAAAAAAAAATAATAACTGCGGCCCGGTGGTTGGGGACCACTGTCTTACGTGAATGAGATCAATAATAT